>NC_140299.1:82421944-82449052 GCF_964211825.1 Aythya ferina
ATCCAGAAAATCACTATAAACTGAGCTTCATTAAACGTAGATATTAGTTAATTCAAAGGAAAAAGTTATTTTTCATTGCTATATTTTAATGGGTTATGTCTGGTTGTCTTTTCTATGCTAAGAAATATAAACATGTGCAGAGTGCTTCCTGGTTAATGTATCCCTGATAGGACAGAAAAACAGATTACTATCACTTGCAGGGAGTAATGCCTTACTCTGTTGGAGGAAAAAAAAAGAAAAAAAGAAAAGAAAAAAAAAATGAAAAAAAAAAAAAGAAAAGCAGGATATTGAACACAAGAATTTATTGTAGTGAAAAGATGGTAGAAAATGTAACTTTACTGTTATATTAAACAGTATAATATATATATAAACAGTAGGGAAATGTCCCTACTGTTTTGTGGCATGGTTAATAGAAATGTTCACTCTTTCAAAGCAGGCAACAGGATTTTACCTGTGTCATGTTCTGCAACTTACATGATAAATGTTAAGAGATAGTGGAAATGATTCCATTATTTTGAATTAGTTAATCTCCACTGGAGTTAGTTTTGTACAATGAGGCATTGTTAGAAACTGTGAGAAAAGGGAGATTACAATTGGCATGTGTCAGAAAAATTACATCTGAAGAAACAGGTTAGGCCAGCATTTAGTGTTGCTCTTGGCTCCCAGTTGATAATACCATTTCTTAGAAGTCTTGTTTTCAGTCTTGCACAGCTCATCTGGTTGTTTCTGAATACTACATAGAGAAATAGCCTATGCGTCCTAAAAGCCTATGTTTTGAGAACACCATCTCTGTATGAGAGGTTATGAAATGTGCATGGGGTTTTGAAAGTTAAACTTTGATGAAATATAGAATGGGCTGTTCTGTAACTCTGACTACGTCCTGAAAAGTTAGTTTTCTGGCCCAACAAGTTAGATGCAAGACCAATATGGTTTCTAAATCAGTGCCCAATCTTTTGTTTTAATTCTGGTGTCCAGAATATGCATATCATGTTTTTCTGTTTTGGAGTACCGTGAAAAGACTTTTTGTTATTGTTTATTTTTCTCCTCTTGCATACTTCTGTTATCCTGCCTTAAAATAGAAACTCTGGTGGTGAATGAAACAAAGGCTGTCATTCTGCACATAAAGGGATTGTGTAATCAACTACCAGGAAAAACACCATCCCTGTATTTGAAAGATAGAATGACAGGGTGTATAGGCTGTGACAGCTGTTTTATCACAATGTTTTCTATAGGGATATTTTGCAAAACTGAATGAAGAGAAACCGAAAAGGAAATGATTAAAAGTAACCTGGAATTAAAAAAAAAAAAAAAAAAAAAAAAAGTCTGTCAGTAACATTGTAGCATGATACTGTAAGGTTTCAAGAGTGAGATAGAGTAGGACAATATATTTTAATAGATGACAAACACTTGTCCTTAACACAATGCTAAGGTGACACAGCAAGAAATAAGAAATCAATATTCCAACTGTTGATGTTCACACAGCTGGCCTGGAAGTAGAGATTCAACAGTATGAAATGGCAAAGCAAATCGTGCTCTACTCAGGATATAGAGTAAAAGCAAAGCATATAAGAGCTCTTGCTCCAGGGTAAAGTGGTTAATTCTAAGGCATGTATCCATCTGGATCAGTGACAGACATGGCAAAAGAAAGTTACTTATCCCAAGATGTATAAATATATATTTCCTCAGGGAATTAAGTTAGATAACATCAAAGGAATTGTGTTCCCTCTATGCTCCTTTGAAATTTGGTTGTAATCTGTCTGGTGGCTCTGCTAAAATACAGATGGAATTTGGGTCTAAAACATCTCTGTTGTAATCTGAGGTTAGCCATAGGTCTTTTATCCCAAACACTGTGCTTCTGTTATATCCTGTACATCCTGTGTGTGCTTTGTATGCTACAACAGCTAAATCTCGAAATGGGACCCTGCTTCTTGCATAGACAGCAGCCTTAATAGATTGAGCCAGAACGGGTTTATCTTCCTAGCCAAGCTAAGCTTGTCTCAGCTGGAAATTGCTCTTTACATCTTGGATAGTGCCCCTGTAAAGAATTACAAATTGCACCCTATTATTCTTATTTTATGCAGATTCCATATGTGACATGCATGGATTGCTATTCATGCACTTTTATTGGGAAATGACTTGGAATAGGGCATGAGTCATTTGTGATCTTTTAAATTAGACATAGGAATACATTTTTCTGAATTATTATCCCAGTATTATTTTGTAGGTTGAAATTGTTGATGATGCTACCTACATTTCTAGGATGAAGTCCTGACCCAAGAAAAGATCTGATATTGATCTTGGTGGAGCCAAATTTCCAGTCTCTGAATTGGTCTCTATTTAATGTGAATTCTTGCAAAAGCCAATAGAGAGGATGAAAGTTACATTTCCTGATAGAAAATTAGATTTACTGAATTTACTGAATAGGCAACTGACAACAGGAGAGAGAGGATTAAAAAATAATAATAATAATAAATAAAAAATATATATATATAATAAAATAAAATAAAATAAAATAAAATAAAATAAAATAAAATAAAATAAAATAAAAAATAAAATAAAATAAAATAAAATAAAATAAAATAAAATAAAATAAAATAAAATAAAATAAAATAAAATAATATAAAATAAAATAAAATAATAAAATAAAATAAAATAAAATAAAATAAAATAAAATAAAATAAAATAAAATAAAATAAAATAAAATAAAATAAAATAAAATAAAATAAATAAAAATTGGAAGATGAAGACCAAAGGAAAACAAGATCTTGAAAAGTAAAACTGAAAACCAGTGTATGAAATCAAGATGAAAGAAAGGGGAATCTGGACATATTCAAAAATAGGGGCCTTATAGGTGAAAAATTGTTCAATAGAAATAACGAAGAAGAGAATGAAAAAGGAAAAATCTCCAAGAAGAAAAAAGAAAAAGTGATATGGAGATCTCAAGCTAAAATTACACATATATTTGTTTCCTAAAGGAATTTCACATTTAAACATATTATTTATCTGCAAAGTCAGGACAGAAGAATCTGTCTGAGCTTTTTGCACAGGAAATGGTTGGAAGCAATTTACAAGAAATCTAGAACTCTTTTGAAAAATTCTAAAGATTATTTTCTTTTAGAATAGAATGACACTCTTAACCCCATTTGAAATGAGTCAGTTTTCTGTGTGAAGCTACTTACTGCTCTAAAAGACAGTAACTCTAATCAAGTATATAGATTCATTAAGGGCCATACTAGATCTATGTCAAATATATGACCCTCCAATCAGTGTGCAGTTAGCTGAGGCAATACTATCTCCTCATTACTATCTTGAATTTATTGTCCATGAAATAGGCTGTTGCCTGCTTTTCTATCAAAACAAATATAAAGACTAATCTGGCACATAAAAATGTAAGTCCGAATATTGATTCTTACTATCTGATCTAGATATACTTATCACTAAGATAATAGTTTTTACTATTTATGTTTTACACAAAAGTAACAGCACTTTTTTTTTTTTTTTGGGGGGGGGGGGGTTGATGTATAGTGTGGGTTTTTGTTAATTTCATGCAAAAGGAATGATTCATCTTATGAATATATTTTGTAAAATATAACATGTTCAGAAGTTTTAAGATGGGTCATCGCATTGATGATATGAATTGTGCTCAAGTCATGAAAACTAGGAAATAAAATGATGAGAACAGTGTGCTTTAATTTAAAATAATTGAAGATTCCTAGGTAGCTTAGTCCCCTGAACTGAAGTTGTAGAATGGACACTTTTTTTTAGAAATATAATGAAAGAAAAAAAAAAAAAAAAAAAAAAAAAACTCTTAAATTTTGACTGAAAAATATTGTTTTCATTCATTTTGACTTAAGCAGTCCCTTGCCATATCAACATTGTATCCTTAAGTTAATTCATTTTAAAGTCAACTACCTTGTAGAAAGTAGAACAGTTTCTTAACATTTCCTCAAATGTAATAAAATTTAAGCTGTTGTTAACACTAATAGCACTTTCAAAGTGTATTAAACAGGGAAGGTTTTATTAATTTCCAAGGTTACAGGCTATTGTAGACTATTTGATTACATACAATTTGTATCCATATATTGTGCTTTGAATATAAGCCTAATCCTTCAGAAATGTTAAAATTTCATTCAACTTGGAAGTCAGTAAAACAGTAATGGCATCTTTGATGCAGAAAAAAAAAATATATAAATATACATATATAATGTAGTAAATTATTCCTATATAAATTGGGTGATATTTGTTGTTTTTGTTGTTGTTTTCTTTTTTATTTATTTATTTTTTTATTTTTTTATTTTTTTTTTTTCCAGAATTTGAGTTTTGAAATGCACTTGTGTTCCAGAAATGTAATAGAAACTTTAGAACTGTTGGTTTATATAGCCAAATCTTTTGTCTCATTCCTAAATGCTCATTTAGTAAAGAGATGATGAATTTAAGCTCTTTAAGACGAGTCCCATCCTACTTCTTTTACAGCAGTGGTAAAAGCCATTTAGCAGGTCTGGATCAGCCACTGGCTGCTGGCTGTTCAGGCTCAGGATGATTTGTGTGTCCCTTCCTTCCCTTCCAAAGATACCACAGGTTTGGAGAAAGCTGGTTGTACACAATTTTGGGGTGATATCACTCATGGAGCATGGTGCTACCTTCTTCTCAGATTGGTACAGAAGAGATCAAACTGCTCACCTTGAATCCATAGTCTCTCTACATTTCTGGAATCTGACAGATTTTTGACATAGGTGAGGTCCTGGGTGAGGTCATCTAGCTGTGTACCAATGTTTTCTGAATTCTAAAGGTTTAGATTCATATTTCTGGACTACCTGTAGAAGAGCTAGCAGTATTAACACCTGGTAACATTTTTTGTTATCTCTGTGACAGGGTACAGTTGTTCTTCAGAGTGATATAACACCCTTATGGAGCGTATCACACCTGCTGTGAAAAACAGATTTTTTTCTGGTTGGAAAGTGGCTGGTCAGTAAAAGAGGAGGACTGGACCTCAGGCAAATGGCAAGTGCTAAAAGATTGCAGAGAGAGGGAAAAAAGGCAGTGAACACAGTCATGTAGAGCAGCATTTCTGTGTCTATAGTTTATAGGAAAATTGAAGTGGGTCAAACTTGAACCATTTGTATACTTGAACTACTCTCTTTATAAGTTCTGGTATTTTTCTCTTCAATTTTCATGATTTTTACCTTCCCTTACATGTTTTTAGAGTAACTGATTTATTTTGGAAGACACTGGAACATTTATATAAGTGATCCTGTAAGCTTTACTGCCATTAGTTGTGCTGTAAGAGAGTGATACTATGTGTGGTTTCCTAAGGCTCAGGGAAAAAATGGAGCCCTCGTATTTTAGTTTTGCTGGCTAATGACTTCAGGTGGAAGATAGAAATTCTTACCTGATAACAGCATGCATCTCAGGCTGGCACAGAAGTCTCTTTATTCAGGTTATCGCTGGTTTAAGAAACCTCTGAACTGTCACGTACCTTCTGAATTAATGAGGCCATATAGGTCTAAGGTTCCTAAAAAGACCCATCTAGATTAGAATCGATTAATCCTGCAGTCGACTATGTGGTATTATAAGGGTGACAACAGATGTAGGTTTTGTTTAAGCACAATTTTTTTCAAGATCATCAGCTGTAATCTGTAATTAGTGATGATCACTCCTATCTTGACTGTAGTGAAAATTTCTCACAAACTATAAACCTACATTTTCTGAAAAGGAAATTTTTGAAGAAACATAAAAGTCAGACATACGATTTATAGTGAGAAAATGTGTTCAGAAGAATTCAACACACCCTATAGACAAGTAAAATTCAAATCTCTTCAAATGTTTGAATTATTGACATGACTTGATATATCTGTGTTCTTCATGTATTTCCAGGTTTCTATTGAGGAATTTAGTACTTCATCTGTGTGAACAAAATTAACTGTAAAAATCAACACATGACAGAAAGAAAATGTAACATGCATGTATGTTTCAAACCAATACTGCAGGCTTTAACTCTGCTCATCACTAGAGAACTCAGAAATAGTATTGACTAGATTTTATAGCTGTTGTCTGTGAAATAGCTGATATAAAACCTGTGATTCAAATATTCATAAAGATTTATTTTTTTTCCTGAATATATACGTTGAAATCTAAACCCACCTCTTCTGTATGTGGAGTATTAAAGACAAAAGCATTTGCAACATAGCAATGTAGAAAATGAGTGAAAACATAAACATAAGGAATAATTTTGTTTTCTTAAATATTGCACATCATATCACTATACAGAAATAATTCCATAAAAGAAATTGAGCACTTGCTAAAATTCCATCTAAATGGTTCATCACCTATCTGGATGACGTTATTGGTATCATTTAAAAAGCTGCTCCAGAAAAGAGCATTCAAGCTGATCTATGGACATTAGTCTATTAACAGAGTTTTTAAATTTTTGTTTTGTGATATCAAATACCAGTGAACAATCACCTGAACATCTCAAAATCCATTAGGCATCTAGCTTTTAATTTCCCACCTTTCAATATTAAATGGTCAAAATAAGAGGTTGTTTTAGAGTGATTGTCGTGATCGTAATGAGGCCTGACACTTGTGACACTTCAGCCATGTAACCACCATCACTTCCATCACAACAAAGGAGCTCTGAGCACAACACATTGTAGTAGTAGGGAGAGTTGTGAGTTTGCAGCTTTGCACAGCAGGTGTGGCCACACATCTCTGCACCCCTAAACACACATGCTCATCCAATCTGACAGATCAGACAATGGCACAAAAAAAAATAAAAATAAAAAAAAAAAAATCAAGGCTTAAACAAAGATTTCATCTCCAAAGAGACAAAGCTTTACGCTGAATGTGTTGTTG
Organism: Aythya ferina; assembly: GCF_964211825.1. Taxonomy (NCBI): domain Eukaryota; kingdom Metazoa; phylum Chordata; class Aves; order Anseriformes; family Anatidae; genus Aythya; species Aythya ferina. The sequence goes on from NC_140299.1 coordinate 82,428,797, forward strand.
CTGCTGAATTTTCCAAATGGAAAACAGTGTATATTTTATTAATGAAAAACAAATTATGGTGGAGTTGACAAATGTGTTGGCTTTTTTTTGACATTTAAAAAATGTGTATTCTCATTCCTTTTAATATTTACCTTCCTATCATCCTGCAAATGATTTTGTTAATTAGTTATATCTTGTGTATACTTTAAACAACAAATGCAAGGAAGCTACGGGACCACACTAAGAGAGACTAAAAATCCATCACACAAGTGAAATATGATTTTTCAGTCTTTAGTGTATAAATAGCTTCTTTTTTCTTTAATACCTATTTAGACAGAAACATAGATGCATGAACTGGAGTCTTTAAAGTCATCATTACCTTAGTTGTTGAAAAATTTATTTTTAAAGGAGGAAAAAATTAGGAAACCTAATTTTCTATTCAACTTAACAGCAACAGACCATTAAAAAGTGAAGCTAGAGATGTGCATATTTACCATAAGGGAATGAACTGGGCATTAATGGGCTCTGGAGGCTTATTTGGAGACAGCTGCACTTATCATGAATCAAGAAAGGGAAATAGCAGCCCTGGTGCGCTGTAGGTCAGTCACAAAAGTCGACTTCAGAGAGCTATAAATCTGTAGCATTACTTCAGCAGCCGACTCTCAGAACACCCTTCTAGCATTTTCCTATAATTTAAAGATTATGTAAGGTGTATAGTGAGTGTGTTCGATGAAAATATTAATTTAGAGATAAATCCAGTAAATGCTCTAAAGCAGCAGCTTCTGCTGAGCAGGATCATCTTCTGGTACACTTCAAATAGGAATTGCTGCTAGTTTTGTCAACAGTAGGAGGTCATGGAAGTCTGCCAAATAAAACAAGGCCTTTTTCAATAAAATGCTTTCAGTTGTAAGTAGTCACAGAATATCTTCCTGTACCATTTTATTACTGATATTTAAACTTTGATATATTGTTTTATACTGACAATTTCTTGAGTCAGAAATCTTAATCATGAAATGAGCTGGAGTAAAAAGCAATTAATCACAGTTAACTCCTTCTGGTATGTCCAAAAACATATTTTGTTGTTGCTTCTGAATGTTTTAAAGGCATTATCCAGGCTCACAGATTTCATATCCCACTGTGAGGCTGCTCGTTTTCAAAATCCGATATTTACATGTTGAAATTTAAGGCTTTTAAGAAAAGTGGTAAAACTTCTTTTCAAATTAACATTTTAATTACTGTGAAATAGAAAGGGGGTTGTATTGTTTTAACTTCATCAGAATGAGCTATAGGAACAGACCTTTTAGCTCATGCTAATAGAACCTTGTGGGTATTTATGCAGATTATTTGGTTTCTGCCCTGTTGGCACGAAGACAGTGAAAAAAAGATTAAGGTGGAAGTTCCAGTCTTTCCCATCAGAGAAAGTGAAAACAACACTAAGTGACACGTTTGCCTATGATAACACACGTCCCACTCACACTACAAGTTTTTTTACTAGGTTAAACAATTTTGAGGTAGTTCCTCCTTCCCTCTTGGAATCAGAACTGACTTATTGCACAAATTTCCACTAATTTCAGAGCAACGCTAGTAAAATAAGACCCTATAGAGAAGAGACATATATAAAAACATATCTGCTGTTCCTTAACCTTTGGGAAAACTAATAGGTTAATGATTGTATGGTGTATGTATATTGAATATGAGCCAGCAGTGTGCCCTGGCAGCCAGGAGGGCCAACCGTGTCCTGGGGTGCATCAAGCACGGCATCGCTAGTAGGTCAAGGGAGGTGATTGTCCCGCTCTACTCTGAGCTGGTGCGGCCTCACCTCGAGTACTGTGTGCAGTTCTGGGCACCACAGTATAAAAAGGACATGAAACTGTTGGAAAGTGTCCAGAGGAGGGCTACGAAGATGGTGAAAGGCCTGGAGGGGAAAACGTACGAAGAACGGCTGAGGTCACTGGGCCTGTTCAGCCTGGAGAAGAGGAGGCTGAGGGGAGACCTCATCGCAGTCTACAACTTCCTCGTAAGGGGGTGTCGAGAGGCAGGAGACCTTTTCTCCATTAACACCAGTGACAGGACCCGCGGGAACGGGGTTAAGCTGAGGCAGGGGAAATTTAGGCTGGACGTCAGGAGGGGGTTCTTCACAGAGAGGGTGGTTGCACACTGGAACAGGCTCCCCAGGGAAGTGGTCACTGCACCGAGCCTGTCTGAATTTAAGAAGAGATTGGACTGTGCACTTAGTCACATGGTCTGAACTTTTGGGTAGACCTGTGCGGTGTCAAGAGTTGGACTTGATGATCCTTAAGGGTCCCTTCCAACTCAGGATATTCTATGATTCTATGATTCTATTTTTATATGCATTTATATACATCTGATAATGTTCCCTACCTTATTCATAAACTATATATAACTATAAAAATAATATATATGCATACATATAACTATAGTTATATATACATATATATAACTATATATTTTTTATACTATATAGTGAATACAGTGAATATCTTAGGCGTTATATATATAAACTATATATATGTAATAAAAACTAAACAATAAAAAATAAAAAAGACCAACTGGGACCTAAAAATGCTGTCCATTCTTATGGTTTCACATGTTTATATTTCAGCAGCAGGAAAGGAAGTTTCAGAGCTCACAGATCCATACATTCTGCTGTCAGAATAACACAGCAACAGAGTTTTACGGAGTCCTTTCAGAAGACAAACACAGGGCTGTATTCAGCTCCTCATCACTACCAGGATATTCCATTCCTTCTTCTCATTCGTTCTGGCCTCCTTTTCCTGCTTATATTGTGTCTTCTTTTCCTTGCACTATCCCAATAAATTCAACTTTCACTCTAATCCCAAAATGGCTTCCCACACAAGCTAAACACTCTCTCCTAGGATATTGCTACATTTCTCCTTTGCTATCCACCACTAGTTATCCACTCCAATCTCTTCTCCCTTCAGTTCATGTTCATTCACCTGTATCTGTTTTCAGTTGATTGTTAGGCTTTGACCCATGCCACCTCCACCACACCATCTCTTTCCAGTTCTCATTTGATCTCATTATTCCATTCTCTCCTGCCAATTGATTTTCAGTCCTATTGGCTCACATTTCACACCTTCTGCTTCAAGGCATCAATGCTTCTCAGAAAGACTATTGCCAGAGTACATTTACAATACAAAAATATATAAATGATACCCAACTCCATTAGATGTATTCTTTTTGCTGACACTTCATATAAAATTGTATCCTGAAGCAAAGAACCAGCCTGGGAAATTTCAGCCAAAAAGGTTAAAATTTAGTAAAATTAAAAGTGAGTCAATTATAGTAAAACTCTGGGTAATGTCAAACAATTTTAATCATAACAGGCATATTGGGCCCAGCCTGATATAATGAAGAACAAAATATGTTGCATTAATGTATAAGAAGATGGAAACTGAGAAAAGATAGAGTACAGATACATAAGTGTTAAATAGATAGTTATTTTATACAAATAATTATTTTAGTTCATAGCTGTATAATCTCAACAGTTGTTGCTGACTGTACAAAGACTAAAAATAATAATTATAATAATTACAATGTCACAGGTGACCTAGATATGTCTGAAACTTTTACCTAAAGTATGTTTTGAATTGGATAACTAAATCTTACAGCCTTGCAGTTCAAGTAGTATTGCTGTTTTCATAGCATTTCAAAAAAATAAGACTAGGTTTCTCTTCACACCCCACAGCTGTGCAGCCATAGGTACTGGCTTGAATATTTCAAAATTCAAGAATTGAGATTCCCTGAAGAAAGAATTTGTATAATAAACTTAAAAAGTTTCTGGAAGAAAACCATTTGGGGTCATTTGTATTGTTTCTGCTTTAAAATAGTAAAGAACATCTAACATAAAAGGCTTTGAAATAAAGTTAAGCTAATGCTGCCTGAACTCAAGTACCAGAACATTGCCTGAAGAATTCAACAAGCCCTACAGACTCAAGTAAAATTCAAATCCTTTCAAATTTTTGAATTATTGACATGAATTGATATATCTGTGTTCTTCATGTACTTCCAGCTTCCTACTGAAGAAGTCAGTATTCACACACTTCCAGCTTGGATTTAACCCTGAGTTTTCTACATGTATATCTCTGCTGAAGAACCAGAGCTAGGCTGAGCATTGACAGGAACTGAAATTCTGTAGCCTTTCAGACTTACAGAGGTCCATCTGGGCATTTTATTGCCTACTTTATTTTTTGCTCAATAGGGCTTTCAAAAGTTACTAAGGATCTCACAGAAAAATGAGTATGACTGTAACAGTGCATCTTGACAGAGGACTGTCTGTTTCAGGATTTGAGGTTAGGAGAAGGGGGAGTAGAAAGGGGAGAAGAAATGGGGGAGGACACAACTGGAGGGTAGAGTGGAGGTTTCATAAATGCATCCAAGCTGTTCTGCATTGAAAAACTTCTTTGATGATTTGCTATTTTTGTGATAAAACCTCTGTTTAACAGAGAAGTCTAGACTGGGTGCAGGTGTAGAAGCTCATTCCCTGCTAGAACTACGGATGTGTAGCTCTGCTACATGGGGAGATGTGCCAGTAGATCCTAATAGCGCCAGATCCACCAGCTTGATTTGTCCTTACCAGCTCCTACAGGGCAATGCTTTCATCCTTATAGTGTCACTCTGTGGTTATCCATAGTGAATGCATTATTGTTAGGGTAATTCTAGTGTAGCTGCACAAATGAAGCTGCTCTTGGAGTTCTCCCAGAGCATCCGTGTTGGTGGTTGCCTGTTCTCAGATGCCTTTTATTTATACTGCGTAAATGGCACTTTCCTGCTAGATCACATGCCTGATGACTGCAGTGGGGCATATTGCTAATGTCTAGGCTCATTTTGTAAATGTTTCATGGATCCCAATCGTGGAAAATGTGTTCAGCTCCAAAATATTATCAGATTTTAAAATAACTGCAATAAATACTGGGTCCTGGAATTTTGCACTAGAGTTTTTACTTTTCAGTGAAGAGACTAAAAGCTTGTTTAGGAAAACTAAATCTAGGCATTTCAGTATGTACATGGCTATGTGAGAAAGAGCATTAAGAAAAAAAAAATAGCAAATGGTATGAGTTTCCAAGGTACAGCAAGGACATTACTGCTGCTCCCTGTAATTGTCATTATTCTTTAAAAGCAATGGACTGGAAATTACAAAGAAAGTAGTTGGTAGTTTCTCTACATAAGACAGGGAAGAAACTGAAGACTATCAGGGCACACTTAGACTCACTGACCAAATTTTTCAAAGAGAAAATAAGTTGGCTCAAAACAATACACACTGTACTAATGTTTTAGTAAGAATTTTTAATGAACTTTTATACCATCCAAATATTTATGGCCTCCAAACATTAACCAGTAGATCTGGAGTTAATTAACATTCGGTTAATTATGTTACTTGACACCTGTTAGCTGGTTTTAGCTGACCAGGGTAGTATTTGAAGGAATGAACGAACTAAAGCTTTAAACAATTCTATATTCCATAATGAACTTGCAGAGATGAAGATGATGATGAAGCTTTGTTAATTATGATGATGAAGCATAGCAGGCATGAAAAGCTGGGCCTCTATTACTGACCTGGAAGATCAATTTAGTCCTTTATATGCAGGTCACAATCTTATGTCTCATATTTGCTCAATTAATACTTAATTGTACTAACAATCTATTTTTAATGTCACATGAGAGTGGACTTTGAGATATATGTACTAACATATATGTGCGCATGTGCACATGTGTGTATATAACTGTTTGGGACCTTTTTTAACATCCTTGTTGAACAGTGCTCAGTCATCAAGCTCAGAGGATGGTCTTCTCATCTTTGTGAAAATTAACCATTAAATATAGATTTTTTTTAACCTTAGGGAAATCTGAAGACACAGATTTTTAACCTTATGAAAATTTGGTCAAACAGCTGAAAAATATATTTTCCATGGCTGTATGACATTTATGCATTTAAAAACTGATTTGTTTCAGTTTTCTGTTCTTTTTTAAAAATAGTTGTCTATGATATTGTTCCAAGGAAGTATAAATATTTGACACTATATAGACTACTTTTACCTTCTTAGTCTACTGTGCAGATGTACCATCTCTGAATAGAAGCTTTTTTTTTTTTTGCTTTTTTTTTTTTTTTTATTGGTTTGTTTTTCTTTTCTTTTTATTTCATTTAGCCACTTAAGGAGGAGAAAAGCCCTCTTTCTAGAGGGAATGTCCTGTATTCAGATTCTAAGGTCTTGGTGTCATGTCTCAGCTGGATGCCGCATCTCCAGTGATGTCTTCTCAGGAAAGCTTATTCTACTTATTCAACAGTTTACAGTTTCCACCACTTCCATGTACTGGTTTCCACATTGCCATGCTTTGTGTTCTCATATAACATCGAAGCAAAGTCATATTTCAGTATTTCAGCTGTGTGGATTGTGTGGATTCAGTATTTCAACTACTGATCTTTCTTCTTGAGCTGAAAATGTAAAGGGATATGAATTTAACAGAGAAGTAACCTCAGAAAGCTTTTGTAACCTTAATTAATGATTAATTTCCCTAGACTGGGAAAAAAAAAAAAAAAAAAAAGGCATCCCCAACAGATCATATCAGTCAAACATACAAATGGTAATACTAAATATAAACATAGATGTAGCATAGATGGGAGAGTATACTCATGTGGTGGGGCCTGAGTATTTTATTTGTCCATTATTCTGTTTGGAAGGAATTGCATAATGGACAGCACTGTGGCACACTCTATTGGGTTTATGCAGCAGTGGAGAGCTGCAGGAGCAGCCATCTGTGAGCAGAGCCCAGCAGCTGCCCCAAGTCAGAGAGGAGAAAACTCCAGCTGATCCAAAAGGGACCCATTGCTGGTCAGAGCTGGACCGTGAACAACATTGGTTGGGCTCTCAGAGAGCAGATGAAGAAAGAGTTAATAAATAAATAAATAAATAAACAAACAAACAATAAATAAGCAGCTGGGAGAGAGGGATGAGAAATGAGAGAGAAGCAGATCTGCAGCCCCCAAAGTCAGTGCAGAAGGAGAGCAGGAGGTGGTCTGCAACACATCCGGTATGAAAGAGGCAGGACTGAACCTGAGCCTGGGAAGAAGGGATGAGGGAGGACAGAAAGGTGGTTTTAGTTTGTTTTTAGTTCTCACTGCCCTACTTTGTTACTAATTGGCAATAAATTAAATTAATCTTCCCCAAGTTAAGTTAATTTTCCCTATTACATTACTGTAATTGATTTTTCTGTCCTTATCTTAGCCCATGAGCTCCTCCATCACATTTGTTCCCCTGTCCTGTTGAGTATAGGGAGTGAGATAGCAGCTTGGTGACCACCTGGTAACCAGCCATCACACACTCCAAGGTAACCTCTTTCTTTTTTGGTTACTCGGCTGTCCACCTATTATGGATGCCTCTGGTTTCTTCTGTCTCCATCTTTGCTGCACCAATGGATTTGCTTTAGACAACCACTTTTGCAGTTGCGGTTAAAATTCTTTGGCTGCTAGAAACATTGGCCATGTAACTACTATCTGGTATTGTTCCCAGATTACATTTTTAAACCATTTTCCTGTGAACAATGCAGGATTACACAGTCCATGTTTCACTGCAGGAATGCTTACAAAACTCAACAAGTTAGACTCCAGGCAGGTAAGACTTGAAGTCAATGTGTATGATCACATTCCCATGGATTAACTGCATCAGAGCACATAATTGGAAAAACAGCTGAGAATAACCAGTTTGCAAATTAGTGAGAGATCCAATCATACTCCTTTCTATGGATGGATATCAGGATATTGTAAAATGCAATAGCAGACCAAAGGTATGTAAAGGTAGATATAATGTCACAAAATAAAGCCAAAGTGTGATAGTCACTATCAGGGTAGACTTCAGTGAAAAAAAATAAACGTTCTTTCTGCACACGGTCATGATTATTGATGACAATTTGAAAAAATAAATTTAAAATAGTCTTCTTTTTTTTATGTAGAAATTTGCTTTGCATTTTAATTCAGTGATAACCTGAAATTATGGACAACTAGCATTTCATGTAAAAAATCTCCACCTTTTTCAGTAATTTTGTGAAATGACTGGTTTCACAATCTGGCTAGAGCATAAATTTAGTCCTCCGTGATGAAAAGCTTGTCCTTACGCTCACTACCTATTTGTTATTTTTAATACAGAAGTGGTAGGGTCTTTGTTCTTGGTATACCAGTATAGTTATATGATTTTAAAGCATAGGTTAAAATCTGTTTTGCATAATTGTTGTGCCTGTATTATTTGAAGAAAATTCACCATCATTTCTGAGAAAAGGTGAAAAAAAAAGTCCTTGTATTTCTTTTCACAGAAATAAGAATATTACGGAGAAGGAACTCATGAATTTCCTTCAGGGTTTTACCATTAATTGTGAACAATCCTACTGTCTCCTGGGTAAGCTACAAGTCTAAGGATAGATATTGTAATTTTCATTAAGAATCTCTTTCTAGTTGTAGCAAAATATTATCCATTAACATGAGCTCTTTCTTGAGGCTGTTGGAGTAATGTAGTAACTATGATGTCTGCCTTTATTTCATGTTTTCTATTTTATAAATTGTGTGGATTCAGAATGCAATTCATAGATCATTATTCAAGACTAGACCTCTCAGAACTGCCCAAATTTGTGAATTACGCAAAGGAGATCATTAAAGCACTTATCTTCATGAAAGCTGGTCTGGTTTGTTTGGCTTGGTTTGTTTTTCATGTGAAAACTGATGTTTTGGAGCCACTTCTTCTAGAACCTAGGCTATCTAGCATCTCTTTCAAAAAGAAATCAGGAAGTCCATTTATGATGGATCTGATGAATGGACCATCTGATTGATGGAGCATTCAACCTTGTATTACTTTTACTCTTTTCTAGCTCTATCAGTGGTTTGGGCAAAGCAGGCATGTTATCAGGTACAGAGGAGAAAATTCAGTCACCGGTGAACTGTGTCTTCTACTTGCAATTTGATATTTATAAAAGTATGTATTTGATATTCCTTGTTTGGCATAGCTTGCAAATTACAAATTTCACTGTAGCAAGAAAAGAAATACTTTCTGTAAAAAAAAAAAAAAATACTTTCTCTAAAAAAGCTTTGCAGAAGCCATGCTTTACTAAAGCACCCATCTCTGTTGGCAAACTTATGAGACAGGCTGTAGCAGAAAAGATTGCAGGAGAAGCCCTTAGGATAGACAAGCTCAAATGTGTATCAGGGAGAAAATGTAGCACTCTATTGTCTCCATGCCCTCCCACAGCAGTATCTTGTTCACAAATCTGAAAAAAGAAAGCCGTTCTTTTTCACATGAGAGAGGTCCAAGGCAGTAGCTGTAACATGTCTTGCTTTTGGTTGCATTGAATTGCCTTTGAGGACAAGGATCCTTGTGGGTGCAGGATGGACTACCCTTCTCTAATAAATCTGATTACAAACATTCAAACAAGGAAGAATTTTTGGTATCTGTGACCTCCACATAACTTCCATAGTGAGGTTTTTATTGCTTTTATTTGTAGACAGGACCCTAGTCACAGGGTTGCTTTGAAGTTTTTAGTAGATTACAAAAAACATATGAGAGAAGGGGCCATGGCAGCTTCAAATCATGAGATTTGCTTCACAAACAGCAAACTACAAATATCGCTTGTAATAAAGTACACAGAATTGAAATGAGACTATTATTCTAAGCAGATTTAAGTGACTCTTTGAGAGGAAGTTTTCTAACTTGTTTAGAGTGAATGTAATTTCATAAGTCTGCTTATTAATATTTTGAATGATTAATTTGTTTTGACAAACAGGGAGGTATTTAAAATCATGCTTTCTAATACTAGTAGTTTGCTTTGATGTAGGATTTGCAATGACCTTAATGTCATAATATATTGTTGCAGTTTGAACTGGAATGCATAACTCATGATTAGAACTATAAGCACAACAATTAGAGGACTATTGCTCACACAGAAAACTGTTTTATGTTTTCCTTCATGACCTATATACTTGTCTTTAAGCAATGAACAGAAAACAAAATATAACATACTAAGTATTTTCTACTTTTGTCCACATTCATTACAAAATAATTTAGAACAGCCTAGAAAATGCAGGTTCATAAAGAAAGTTCTAAACATAATCAATGTGCCATATTTTTAGTGTCTTCAAGTTTGGTTATTTTGTTTTGTTTTCTTTTGTTTTTGTTTGTTTGTCTGTCTGTTTAATTAAGGGCTAGTCTGGAGGTGCTGAGGTTTTCGAGGGCTGTTGCACAAACTTCAGAAAGGGTCAAGACTCTTGGAAATGCTTTCATACCCAAGAAAATGGAGATACCAAAATAAAATATATTTTAAACAATACTGAAGAGGAAACCTAAAGCTGTAAGAACAAGCTACTCAGAAGACTGAATAAGTGTTATATACAGACACACATAAATTGTTAGATGTTTTCCTATTAAGCTAGATATGCTAGATATAAGCTAGTTTTGGCCATGGAAAAAGAGTGGAAACTCAGTGCTCTGGTAGAAAATTACTGTCTGGCCATTTGTTATGAACTTGTGTTTGTCCTTTCCAGTGTCTGGACCTACTTTTCCTGTCATGCTTAATGTATGACATAAGATAAACCTCTATTTTTGGGGAGTGGTGAAGATATTAAGGCATTTCATCTGTAAGTATACATTAGTGTTAAATAAATTTTGTTTTACTTTGTTTTAATAAAAAGTTTAATACAAGTTCCATAATGAAGTTAAGAATAACATTTAGAAGTTGATGGAAGTTAGTGTTGGAAGTCTGTTCACCACAGACTTACCTAAAGATGATCACTTCTGTCTAGTCAAGAGTAAGCATAGGCAGGAATTTTTCTGACTTTCAGGTGTAATTTTAAAAAAGTCAGTTCATCAAAACAAAACCTTTGAGGAATAGTGTGGAGGAGAAAGGAAGGACACAGCAAATATAATATGAAAAATCTCTCAGCTTTCCAGCACAGCTTATGATCAAAACGAAGTCAAAAGTTTTAGAATAGTCTGGACTATTGACTGGGGTTACCATATTCACTTGGAGATGTGGGAGAGAAGCTTGAGACTCATTCCTGAGTGATTCAAAAGTTGGTCTCATCAGTCGGAGCTATTCTACTTCACAGAAATAAGTAAACAGGGAATTAAGGTTGGTCATCCTCTCCTGTCTCAGACACGGTGCTTATGTCAAGTCTTCTCACTCCCAGAACACAATTATTTCAGCAAAGGAGTGGAGCACTGGATTGTGAGATCTGGCAGTACAAGATTAAAACCCAAATCTTCTGTTCCTTATATGAATGTCTAAGCTCACTGAGCTGTGTTATCCTAGTTAGTTCAAGTTTCCTTTTTTTTTTTTTTTTTTTTTTCCTCAGAGGAAGAACTGAGCAAACTTTGCAAAGCCTGCCTTTTGCCTTTTACGCTGATGTAGAATGAAATTTTGAAGAAAAGTTTATAGACCTGTGTCAGACAGCAAAATAATTTACTGTCTTATTTACACTTTCAAAGTGATAAAATAAGCTAGAAAAGAACACACCAGAGATGTAAATTTTACAGTTAGGCTACTTTATTTCCAGTCAGTGACTCCATATACCTTTGTATGTAACAGTTTAGCAGGCATTAGCTAAGTTGTATGTTCATTAATTTGTTTCCATGTAAATCAATGTGGCAAAAAATTAAGGCAACTGGGACTTTTTGGAGATGAAGATCATGTCTGGTATTTTTCTAATGGAAACAAATTAAAAGCATATCCAAGTTAAACAAAGCCATTAGTACAGTGATTTTCATACTTGCTTAAACCTCTGCTTGAATTACGAATCTTATGTATTCATCATGTTCTTCAGCTTTTTCCTTTTATATGGACTTTTGCCCTGTATTATGAACTTTTTCTCTTTTCCTTACTATCTCAGTTGACAGTCCAGGTTGATTCTCTGATGTGCAAGTGACTAAAAATAAACTCTTGTTCCTGCCAGCAGCCATTTTAGTGTTTTTCATTCATTTCAGGACAGTATCACTTTGTGAAAGAAGAAGCCAAGGACTAGATATAGTCTAGGACAAACTCAATCATGGTAGTCTGGTTTTCCTAGAGATGCCATAAAGGTAAAAAAAAATATAAGACATCCTGATGACAGGAAGAAAGAAACACAGATTGTAGAAGACTGTAGAGAGGAAAGATTAGAAAAATGGTTGTATGCATATTTCTATTAAATCTTATACACTTTGTTTTCCGTTTTGAACTTAACGCAGCTAAGTTACATGTCAGGGAGCTTCTGCTGATGAAACAGATGCATGATTCCTCCACAAAATGTTACAGTGGTTTGACTAAACATCATCATGCAGTCTTGTAACATCATCATCATGTAATCTCTTCTTTGTTTTCACAGGTGATTATCCAATAACAAGGTTATGTCACACTGTAAAAAAAAAAAAAAAAAAAAAAAAAAAAAAGTATTTTTAAAAAGAATAAAAGCATCCAGGACGATGTAGATTTGATATATCTTCTCCTAGCCTGACTTTTTTTTTTTTTTTTTTTTTTTTTTTTTTACCCTGTTTTATCAGAAACTTAGTAATAGTACTTGATTTTGAGATTTTTTTTAATGCAATTTCTTATATTGATTCAATTAAAATTTTAGGTAAAGAAAAACAGCTGAATTTCAGTATGAAATTTCAATAGATGTTCCTTTCAAAATACACGTGCTATTTTACTATTTTGTTATTTTAATGCATAGTCTAATATTGTGGTTTTTTATTTTATTTTATTTTATTACTGTGTTTTTAATAATTAATGGATTTGTAGCATTTACTAAAATATGAGAGGCATCACAGTGATTAAATAAATACTAATATTTCCCTTTTCACTTTAAAATAGACCATTATAATTTTAAAAGAGGAGAAAAAAAAATAAATTTCCAAATTTTCCAAAGGTTGGAAGTTTCAGTTTTTGATATCTTAAAGCCCCAAATCCAGAAGCACAACAGGAAAAGCTAGTGAATGTAGCAAAGTTAAATATATATATGTATATATATATATACATATATATATTTAAAGTGCCTGTATATATAAGTGCGAGTCCTGAAGAAACTATAGATCTCTAAATCTAACTGACACTAGAGTGTTTTACAGATAGACTTTGTGACTTTGAAAAGTGTTTCTTCACATTGCTTTTATATAACACCAATTATATTGTGTGCAGTAGGTGACTGTGAAACATATTTTGTTCATTAGAAATATTGCATTAAATAGTTGTCTTTTATACAATTTTCAAATAGGAATCAATCCAGGTTTGTGTGGTGATGTGCAAATTTTCAGTCAATTTGAACTGATTTGACTCTTCAGAAGGTTAAGGTAGTTTAATGGTTGAAGGCACATTGCTGTGCAGCAAGCTGCAAAAGTCAAAGGGTTAGAGGATTAGGATTTCATTTCCTTTTAGCCGTTGCCATGTCTGTTTTCTGTCCAAACTACTTCTTGTTCCTATTTAACCCATGCTTTTAAAGACAAAAGGGGTTGAGAACTTGTGGGCCTCAGGCTTCATTTTAACAAGCCGTCTCTAGCACTTTGGTGCACAATTTGTCATAAATGTCATAGGTCAGGGAATGTTAGAAATCTACAGCCAGCAGATGGTCATTATGACAGCAGTTATGTTTCAGAAGCAAAAGATGCTTCGTGATATTTACTCCATGTGAATGTTACACCTCTGTAGAGTATATTCAAGTTCACTCTTAAAATGAACTCATCCTTTTTATCTCTCACTTCTTAGCTAGAGCTCACAAAAGCTCCAGAGCCTCATCCTCTTCCCACTGCTCATAGAGTTCCGTAGGGTTCCTTTCAGGAGTAAAACATACCTGTGGAATAGTCCATTTCATTTACAAAACTAATAATAGTCCAGAATTACTGGCTATAGAGAAACTTTTCAGTTTCTGTTACATTAGGACAGATCTGTTTTTCACTCCTTTTATGACTCTTTTCAAATAATACTGGAAATTGATGTTTCAAAAAATCTCAAAAAAGTAAAAAAATAAAAGTCTGTTTGTTTGTTTGTTTGTTTGTTTTCTCTATTTTTTTTTTTTTTCCCCAACAGCACAGTATTTCTAGTTGAATAGAAACTAAAAATCAGTATTGTATTATTTCACATACCTCCAGATACCTTACACAGGATACAGGCTTCATTATGGCAGTTGATACACAGCAGTTAAGGTTTTAAACAGGAGGAGGAACCTGTTAGCAACAATCTCAGTCCCCAAAAGCCTGAAACCCAAAGTTTCATTAAAATAAATAAATAAATAAATAAATGTGTGTGAAGGAGGGAAAGGGAAAGGGAAAGGGAAAGGGAAAGGGAAAGGGAAAGGGAAAGGGAAAGGGAAAGGGAAAGGGAAAGGGAAAGGGAAAGGGAAAGGGAAAGGGAAAGGGAAAGGGAAAGGGAAAGGGAAAGGGAAAGGGAAAGGGAAAGGGAAAGGGAAAGGGAAAGGGAAAGGGAAAGGGAAAGGGAAAGGGAAAGGGAAAGGGAAAGGGAAAGGGAAAGGGAGGAGAGCAGAGCAGTTCACTAGGTTCAGATCTGCATAGGAATTTTTTTACAGAAAAAGCTGTCTGTTCCCTCAAGAGAATCAGCTGAGCAGTTGGCTGATTTCTTATAAGCATTATGACAAATATTGATCTTGAGCAGAAAGTAAGGTGGTCTTTTACAAATGAGTTCTATGAGACAATTTTGTGCATAAAGGCTGTAGATACAGATAAGTGCAGGAGTATAGATGTAAACTTGTGTCTGACAGGCAGGCAAATGGGTTTAATATTGCTCATAAGTAAAGGAAGTGGGTGAGCAAAAGGTAAAAAGACAAGCCTCTTGTTCCAAGATAACTACTTAAGTCAAAAAAACTCTGCAATATTTAGTAGGAAGCAGCTACGTTCAGCAGATATGCTTGATGCATCATTCAACAGGTAATCACAGAATCACAGAATTTCCTAGGTTGGAAGAGACCTCAAGGTCATCGAGTCCAACCTCCAACTCAGAATGAGAAAATTTGGTTTTTTGGTAGTCACTAAAAATCTTATTTTACTATGTTTCTTTCAAGCTGCTTAGTTGAACTTAGTGAAGGTCATTAATAAGTGGTTTTACACACATGAGAAAATAACTACAGCAATAGGAGTTGGAATTTGAAAACATAGGCTGTTTTCCAGGGAAATTAGTCTGTGTCATTTATCTGTCTGACTGATTAATCCCCTTTCATGATTTTTGACCAGTCAGCTAGTTTCAATAGGTTTCAGAGAAATTTCACACATCCTCAAAAATTTAAAAAATAATTCAGTTCCTGTAGGTATCCAGAAAATCTTTGACTGGATACAGAAGACAGACGCCCCCCACCCCTCCCACACTCCCGTTGTTTTTGTTGTTGTTGTTGTTTTCCTGTAGCATTAAGTTACCAGTTAGCAGTGCTATCAGACTCTGGCTACCCAGTCAATACACACATGCAGGCCTGTGGATCAGCACTTCCATTGCTTGAAACCAGCCATGATGTTAATTGCTTCTTGTGAAGCTGATAAATTGGTGAGAATGAACTTCTAATGTTTTTATCTCACTACAAGAATAGGAAGGGTACAGGGGTAGAAGAACCTACTTCTACCTACTTCCATTCTTCTACAGAAGAACCTACTTCTGTCCCTATAGGAGGAATTGTTTTAGTAGAAGAACCTATCAAACTCTGTAAGAAACCATCCTCAATTAGTTCTAATGCTAATAGCGTAATTTGTCTTCTCTCTGAAATGGTAAAAGTTACAGAATAACTATCAGCAGTGAAAGAGGATTCTTGGCCTTCTGGAGTCAGAACTTCCTGACCAGAAATATGTTCTTCATTTGTTCATGCATGCTCCCAGTAATTAATGTTTTCCTAGTGTTTAGATTTTCAAAGGTGTAACCTGTGGCTCTTGGCACCCTCATTTACAAATTTTGCTTCAGAGCCATCAGCTTGTGAACCTTGCAGTTAGCAATACCTTCTTGTTTCACCTTCCAAAATGAAAAGTCAAATACATAGGATACTCATATTGCCTGAAGGTCATGAGAGACTTGTGAGGCGATCATTTCTCTTGCGCCTCATAAATGAAATATGCAATTTCTAATTCTCAAAGGCTCCAGATTATAGAGATGCAAACCTGAAAGATATTATCTTTCACAACCTGAATTCTATTTTATGCTCTTGTGAGGTAGTAGCCTCCAGAGTCCTGATGACCCCAATAGCTGTCTGTGAGTGAGTGGACTACAATTCCTATCTGTCATTACAACAGATTTGATCAGCAACTAACTTTATTTAAACACTTTATAATTAAAGACTGTCCCAGTGATTGATAAGTATTGGATCCAGCTCCCTCTCAAATAGTTTATTTGCTGGTCTCTAGATTTTGCATATACTGATAATGGGAAGGAAACTTTTGCAGCTAAAATAAACAACACAAATGAAACAAGCCTTCACTTGGAGGATGACTACTGTTGTTAAAGGAAATAGAGGTAATACACCGGAAAATTCTAAATTCATACAGCAGGTGATAAGAAACTGTAAAAAAAAATTTACTAGGACTTTTTATATTTTAAGTACAAAATGGATTGTTATAAAATATTTTCTCTAATTTCAGGTATAACAAAGGCTATAACTTTAACACACTAATTTCTTCTGGCGGTGACTTTGCATAACATGTAGAAGGGCATCTGACTTGGCATAAAGCACATACTTTTTGTGAGGCAAATTTCTGCATACCCTTCTTTTGTGTTATTCTTCCATTCAGAATAAAATAATTCCTGATATTTATTTCTAAAAGATAACTAAAGAAATCACATATGTATTTCTACACAGATATGCCCTTAAAAACATCTCATATTTGATAAGAATATTTATAATGCTTTCTTTTGGTCATCACATCATGGATTTTATCTTTCTTGCAATTCCTTTTTTTTTTTTTTTTTTTTTTCCTGTAATTTTGAGAACGAGAAGAAATGTTAAAATATGAAAAACTTAAATGTCTTATTTTGCCCTGACAGCTTAAATTGCTCATGAATTTCCTAAGTGAAGAGAAAGTCAACAGAAACTCAGAATTAAGAACTGTTCTGAATATACCCTACATTGAGAAGAGGTCATTGTGCAACATTTAAATACGTCATTGCTACCACTCTGGAATGCAGATAAAGTGATCGTGCTATTTTTCTGAAAACTATGTCAGATGGAATAAAGATGTTAATAGATGTAGATGCAAATGTTTGCATAGAAGTACAGGAAATGGTCATTAGCACATTTCTATGAAAACTGTGAAACAAAGCACTTACTTCTGTCAATTCTAAAATGCCATTCCACGCATACCCAGCACTTACCACAGTTTGTAGAATACTACAGACATTGACTGGTCAAATGTATGACCATTTGAGCAAACTGCATCACACAGAAGAAACAGCAAATCCACATCACTGCATGCTACACACTGAGCAATTTTGCCTACAGCCACAGAGCTGTGTTATGATCTCACAGAGTAGTTAGCACAACTTTTCTTGAGGTATAAGATTGTATACAGTGAAGAGAGAGGATTTATTGACTTACTCAAATCCCAATGAAGCCACTTGGGATCTTTCCATTTTCTACAACAAGTATTAGATCAGGCCCTTAAAAAAGGTACAAATGAAAAGAAATGTCCAAAAGTGAAGCCTTTCATGAACTGAATACTTCCCTATTTCCTTTTAACCCATCTCCTATTTCCTTAAGGGCTAACTTCAAGCTATGAGATTTACCTCAGCATTATGAGAGCATTATGGTAAAAAACAACGTCTTAACAAAAAATCTATTAAGGTCTTCACTATAGTAATAAGAAAATCAGGAAACAAAACTATAACTTGGCATTCAGGTAAACAGAAAAGTGTTGTGACAAAGCAGTCAGAGAGAGTTGGTAAACAATTTCAAAATGTAAAAGAGTTTTTTTCTGAGATGTTTTCATTGGCCTAATTGTTTGCATCGATATGTACACAATAGCTTAAAGATACACAGACATTTAATAAAAGAATAAAATCAGCAACTTGAGGTTATGCAGTCAAGGAGACTAGAGGTATTTTCTGTATTGAAATCTCTCTTTAGATCATGTAGCTATATAAATTAGATAAAAATAAACCAATGAGGTTACTGCTGATATCTTTTCCCAGCTCCATTTAATATCATTTATTGATAGGATGGTTACACACTACACACCAAGTTCAGCTGTATTACTTTGCACAAACTGGTTCAAATGCAGCTAAGTAGTTAGCAGCAATCATCTGCACTCTTCTTCTCTTTATCACTTGTATTTTGCCTTGTCCCATTCTGTGCACATCAGTTGACACTAAATTCTTGATTAAAAAAAAAAAAAACAAAAACAAAAACAAAAAAAACACTTCTGCGGGAAAACTAAACAGAAAAAGACCAAAAATTCTAGCCATCCAGGTAAAGAATCTGAAATAGTGGTATAGTGGTTCTAAAGTATGGCTGGATTGTAAATACTACAAATAACTGTTGTAGAGCTATTTTTCCTCAGTCATTTCTGGGTGGCAGAGCATCCATAGAACAGCTTCAGAAGAGTTGTTCTGCAGCCTAACAACCTATTAGTACAGTCCATTAAAAAAAAATAATAATTATTATTATTATTCAAAAAAAAAAAAGAAAAAAAAAAAAAAAGAAAAGAAAAGAAAAGAAAAGGAAAAAATAAGCCCTGAAAGTGGAGGTGGCCACTAATTATTAAAATTGAGTCATAAATAGCTATAAATATTTAAGTCTTATAGTTCGATTTGTTTGTGGAGGTAGCTATTAGCCTGCTTCTGAGATGGTAAATTCCTGCCTCGTACAATGCAGCACTACAGGCAGCTCCAGTGTGAGCGCAGACAAAGAGCCCCAGGCAGCCCCACCCTCGCCCATTCTGCTCTCCGACAGCACCCCTTGTTCACAAAGCCCCTTTCAATTATAGTCTTTGTTGGTAATGTTTACTTTTTTCATTCAAATCTCTCCTTTCCTCAGTCTCAGTCTTCCAGGCAACCAGCTCGCTGGAGCCCGAGCAGAGACAGAGAAAGAGAAAATGAAATCCAGCACATTCCTATCGTGGTAAAAACACACCAAAACCCAAACCGTCTCAGCCCCAGTCCTCCAAGTAGAGGGTGCAAAGCAATCCGATTTTTTTTATTCATTTATTCATTTATTCATTCATTCATTCATTCATTCATTTATTTATTTATTTATTTATTTATTTATTTATTCAGCTCTTAGTTCTCCTCTTATTATCCACAACTGTCTCTCGTCTCTAACTGCGGATGCAGGCTGGTTGTATGGTTGCACGATGACAAGAGACTGCTTTAATTTGCTCGGTGGATATCATTCTACTTATATCTCTCTTTTCTTCCCCAGATGGTAAAAACGATATTTAGCGAGGAATTACACTTTTCCTTCTTAGGCAAAGACAACACAAGTAAGAATCCATTGTGTCATAATATCCAGAGTTTTCCTTGGTGTTTTCTGGTTTTTGCCCTTGTAATTTCATTTGATTTCTTCCTACCTAGTGGGGAGTTTTGCTTCAGGACATGTAGTGATGTTTTTGGGGTGTTTTTATTTTCTTTTGACATGTTTTAACAATGCAGTTATTTATTTTCATGTCTGAAATACTCTATGACATGCATTTTGGAATCTATTATGAAATGCGGCAATCCTTCCTGTAATGGACAAAATGTAACAAAGGTATAACATGCAAAACATTTTTACATAAAGATGTTATAGTATGTTATATAACTTTGCTGAACCCAAAAGAAAGCAGCAGTTAAAAATTTCCTTTCTTTCTTTCTTTTTTCTTCTTCTCTTCTCTTCTCTTCTCTTCTCTTCTCTTCTCTTCTCTTCTCTTCTCTTCTCTTCTCTTCTCTTCTCTTCTCTTCTCTTCTCTTCTCTTCTCTTCTCTTCTCTTCTCTTCTCTTCTCTTCTCTTCTCTTCTCTCTCTCTTCCCTTCCCTTCCCTTCCCTTCCCTTCCCTTCCCTTCCCTTCCCTTCCCTTCCCTTCCCTTCCCTTCCCTTCCCTTCCCTTCCTTCCCTTCCCTTCCCTTCCCTTCCCTTCCCTTCCCTTCCCTTCCCTTCCCTTCCCTTCCCTTCCCTTCCCTTCCCTTCCCTTCCCTTCCCTTCCCTTCCCTTCCCTTCCCTTCCCTTCCCTTCCCTTCCCTTCCCTTCCCTTCCCTTCCTTCCCTTCCCTTCCCTTCCTTCCCTTCCCTTCCCTTCCCCTTCCCTTCCCTTCCCTTCCCTTCCCTTCCCCCTTCC
>NC_140299.1:82449252-82491752 GCF_964211825.1 Aythya ferina
GGATGGCATCTCTTCCTTCTATTATATCAAGAACACCACTCAGCTTGATGTCATCTGCAAACTTGCTGAGGGTGCATTTGATCCCCTTGTCTATGTTGTTCATAAAGATATTAAATACCAACGGTCCCAGGACAGACCTCTGGGGGACAACACTCATCACTGGCCTCTACACGGACATAGAGCCATTGACCACCACTGTCTGGGTGCAGCCTTCATGCCAAGTTCTTATCCACTGAATGGTCCACCCATCAAGTCCATCTCTCTCCAATTTGGAGAAGTCCAGGCAAATGACATTGGTTGGTCTTCCCTTGTCAACTGATGCAGTCACTCCTTCACAGAAGGCCACCAAATTGGTCAGGCATGATTTGCTCTTTGTGAAGCCATGCTGGCTGTCTCAAATCACCTCCTTGTCCAGCATGTGCCTTGAAATTGCTTCCAGGAAGATCTGTTCCATGATCTGGCCAGACACAGAGGTGAGGCTCACTGGTCTGTAGTTCTCTGAGTTCTTCTTTCTACCCTTTTTAAAAGTGGGAGTGATGTTTGCCCTTTTCCATTCACCAGGGACTTTATCTGACTGCCAGGACTTTTCAGATACGATGGAGAGAGGCTTGGCAACTCCACCACCCTATTCCCTCAGGACCCTAAGATGAATGTCATCAGGCCCCATAGTATTGTACCTGTTCAGTTTCATCAGCTGGTCTTGAACCTTTGCTTACAGTAGAAGGGACTTTGCTCACCCAGGCCTCATCTTTGAGCTCCAGGAAAAGAGAGACAAGGGAATCCTAAGTAACAGTGAAGACTGAGGCAAAAAAGTTGTTGAGTACCTCAGCCTTCCTCATGTCTGTTGTTACCCATTCTCCCTTCTCATCTGTCAGAGGGGGTACAAATTCCTTGTTCTTTCTTTTTTTTTTTTTTTCTGGCCAATGTACCTAAATAATTCCTTCTTGTCATTGTATTCATCCCTTGACATACTCAGTTCCATCTGTGACTTGGCTTTCCTGCTACATGCATATCCAAACTACATCCCTGTACTCTTCCCAGGCCACATGACTCAGATTCCACAGCCTGTGCATTTCCTTCTTGCACCTTAGTTTGACCAGCAGGTCCTTACTCAGCCATCCCAGTTTTCTGCCCTCACTGCTCTCTTTTGTACACAGTTCTTTTGCTCTAAGAATATCCTTAAGGAGTTGCCAGGTCTATTCAGCTCCTTTGTCCCAAATGACAATGTTCCAGGGGATATCATCCATTAGGTCTTTAAATAACTTGAAGTTCACTTTTTGGAAGTTTAGAGTCCTGACTTTGCTCTTTCCCAGGCCTGTATTCATCAAGATCACAAACTCGACCAGGGCAGGGTCACTGCAAACCAGACTGCCTCCAATCTTATGCTCTTTAATGCATTCATCTGCATTGGTAGACACCAGGTCCAGTAATGCTTCTCTGGTTGGTTTGTCTAATACCAGGAGCAAGAAGTTATCCTCAGCATGCTCCAGGAGCCTCCTGAATTGCTTACAGACTGCTGTGTAGTTTTTTTCAGAAGATTTCCAGGTGGCTGAAAGGACCATCATGATGAAAGGGTTCATCAGGATGAAAACATGTGAGCACGATGCTTCTTATAGTTGAAGCAAGAAGACCGCATCAACAGCCTCCCGTTGATCAGGCAGCCTGTAGTAGATGCCAGCCACTAGGTGTCCTTTACTGGTCCTCTCCTTAACTTTTACCCACAAGCTTTCAACCTGTCCATGGCTCTTTCTTAGAGACCTCTGTTCACAATCAACCCATTCCCTAACATAGAGAACAACATCTCCACCCCTCCCCTCCATTGTACACATAACATCACTAAAATAAAAACTGGGCCAAAGGAACCATAAAGGATGATTGCAAATGCTATACAGGGATCTTGGAGAAAGATTCATCCATCTTTACTCAGTTAGCAGAAATGAGTTGCAAATTATGATGTTCTGTGGAGGAGAAGGAAAAACACCAATTATTAACTAGCACCAATTATTTCCACTATTCCTATTCTATCATTCCTTGTAGGCATGGCTGCAAACAGCAAGAGTAAAGGACAGATGTGGAGAAAGTAATTGCTTTTTAATTTCCAAAATCTGGTGTCGGGAATGTGATTGAGTAGTAGAAGCAGAGATGTGGAGCAGCAGTAATAGAGTGATAGAGTGGAGTCAAATAGGAAGCTTTCTTCATCTTCTCTTCCTTCCAGCTACATTTTCACAGAAACCAGAGAATCTATAACAGAATCTGAAAACAAACAAACAAACAAAAAAATCCCTGCAGATTTACATTTTCCCTAAGTGGTCTTTTGATACTACAATTGTTTTGTAGTATAGAACCTGTAATTAGCTATTTGGGTTTTGCCTAAACTTGGGGGTACTTGACTTTAATTACCAATCAAATGTAACACTGCATCTGCATTCATGCACTCATCAGTACTAACTCACACATACAAACCTTCTTTCATCTGAAGACAATAGAAAATTCTTTTTATTTGTTCTCACTTAGTTCTAACTGAAAATAACAGATGCTGCTAAGAAAGTTTGAGTGTTATGTTTATAATAGTTCACAAGGCAAAACAGCCACATCCAAAGAGAGAGGAAGTTGGGTTCAGAGAGAATTTAAGTGTTTTTTATACTTAAGTGCCAGGATTTGGGGCAGAGAGGCAAACATACTTCATCTTGGTATATAAACTTGACCAGTAAGTACTAGTTATGTAGTTTGTATGGTGTTTCTATGGTGTTACTGCAAACTGCTGTAGTTTGGATCTTATTTCTTCTCCATCATCTTCACAGACACTCCAGAGATATGGAAAGAAAGTAGGTATTTGTGAAGGTAAAAAGGGTTTTACTGCCTGTTAAACCATCTAATTCTCCCACCTCACATCTAGATTCTATGGGACTGAATTGAAATGAGGGTTGTGGGCCATCTGGGGACAATTTCTACCTATTTATCAACCCTGAGCTTTTCAAAGTAAGCATCTCTTCATTCTCATTTCATCCTTTCTTTCTCTTTGGCAGAGGGTATAGACGCAGTGACATAAATGCAGTGACATCAGTAACCAAGAGCATTTTGATACCTCTTGAATATCGAATTCCATGAGTGCTAGAGTCAATGAAGTTCCATTTCCTCCAAATATACATCCTGCAGTCCACTGATCTTGGTATCCAAAAGGTACAGTTCCTTATAAGATTTAACCAAAGCTGAAACACCTAATCTCTCTCCATCGGTATTCATTAAGCTGGTAGAAAATAATTATTTTAAATTGTCTTCTCTCTCACTTACAGTATTTATGTGCACATACAGTATGTGCTCTCACAAGCCTGAAACAAATCACGCTAACTATGACTGTCTAACTATGCCAACCGAAAAATCAGATTTTTTTTTTTTTTAATTTATTTTATTTTTCACAGAAGAATGGAAAACAATGTGACCAGTCAGTTCTCTTTAGATTTCCAACTGTCTGGCCTTTGTAGGAGCTCACAGACAGGAGCTTTTTTGTTCTGTTTCATGCACAGGAGCAAGCTTCAATACTTATCACTTTAGCCTTTTGAATTAAATATTTGCTGCTTCTCTTGTGTGTTACTGGGATTCAGTCCTGTATGTTATCTCAACCACTTCTGGAGAAGGAAACAAACAAACAAGCAAAAAACCCACAACATATTGAATAGTTGGAGAAAAAATCACATTGTTGTATCTTCACTAAAATATTTGGCTAGCTTCAAAGAAGACTGAAGTCTTATGATGGGCTGTACCCTACAGAGGTTTAGGGAGATCCTTCAAGCGGGGTTCTGTGAATGTTGAATGTGGTACTACACCTATTGACATGGTTTGGCATTTACAGTGGTGTGAAATCATAGACTATGGATTTTTCTCCTTAGTTTGTTGATTGACAAAAGAACTTGTACCTGTTACTGAGATTATCATGAAAAGGCAGAGAAACAAAATCAGAAGAAATTGCTTTCATCTGACATATTTTTGTATAAGTATTCCTCTGACATCCTAAATATTCTGTAAGAATTAAATTTTGTCCACATTTCTTGAATTACTAGGATGTTATACATTTTATAGGTCTATGCATATGTATTTATTTTGAACAGGGCAGGAAGCCTCAGTTCATAAATGCAGACATACATGTATTTAATACTTTTTTTTTTTTTCAGTGGACAGAACTTGTTCCAGGGGTCATCTATGTTTTCTTGTCCTAGAGATGCTGAGAAAATTTATCCAACCTTTATTTATTTATTTTTATTATTGAGAGCAAGCGGTAATGCATAAAGTCTTCATACATGCACAAAATATTAGGTTAGAAGCATAATTAATATAAAAAGATGCAGTGAAATAGAAAGGTGGCCAATATAGCCAGTAAAGCATATATCAATGCCAGTTATCATATTTCATTGGAAGACACTAAAGATTGAAAATCAAGCATGATAATTATTTAGTCTCATTCCCATTTAACCTGAAGGTTGTATATTAAAGAAATCAGGTTGATTGTGTGAGCAAAGAGAATGAGTAGCTATAGTGAAATGTCAGTGTGGTTTTGCTTCTGTCTTTGCTACTGGTCATCCATCTAGGATGTAGCATAGCTGTTGGCTAGAACCATATAAACCTTAGGAATCTGGGGCTTTATCTTCTGTTCACTATTTTATACTCAAAGATGAATGGCAACCAGTTTTCATCTGCAAGAAATGGAAACAGTTGTTACTAATCTAAAGAAATGTTGTTGAAGCATTAGTTTTAGAGAAATAAAGAACTTCACAATGTTACAGTAAAAACTTGCCAAGACTAGAGAATATGGAGAGGGAAGTGTTCTAAAAGTGTTGGTTCATCAAAACAACTATGTAAGTGAAAACTTTTAACATATTTTTCAGTATTTCAAAACCATTTTCTCCTTGTTTTGAAATATGTTACCATAAAAGTTTTGAAATCGTTCAACTACCTTATTATGATTTTAAAGATGAAAAATAATATAGGTTTCTACTTAAAAAATTAGAAAATATCACTTATAAAAGTGATAAAAATCCCAAGCTGACATTGCAAACTTAATCCTGAAAAAATATGTTTGAATTTGGTCAAATTACCATCATTCTTTCCAATTTGTTTCAAGCAAATTCTAGCAGGTTTATTTTGCGTGTGATTAAAAAGGGAAGATTTTTTTTTTTTTTTTTTTTTTTTCCAAAAGACTGTAGTTTATCAGAACAGAAAAATTACTTGCTGTTCAATGAAATGCCAAAACCTGGATTTTAGGGCTACTTGGAGCCAAAGATATTTAATGAAATATTTCTCTTCAAAATGTCAGTAGCAAAATTGTTAATTAGGTTCCAGTTGCAAAGCTGTTATTCTACCAAGGGAGAATACGTTCTTAAATTCAGATAGCAAAATGTGCTGTATAGAAAGATAAATAACTTTCTTTTTTCACCCTTATAGGATGAAAAATAATAATAGCCACATTTCTTCTACAATTAGAAAAATATAATTATATCTATTTTGTCCTTTATGTGTGCAGCCATAACATTAGGAATGAAGGGCTACTGAAAATAAGATGCTTGAGAGGTGGCTTAGAGGAAAATAGAAGACTGTCTTTCAAGATTCTGGAGGAACTTTTAATCCATAAATCCTAGTCTTGTTCAGAGCCAGACTTCTACATTAAGTTCAAACATGTATCCATCTACAGCATTTGAATTTGTTCTACCAGCTGGTAGGATCCAGTATTGCTTGGACCCCAAAATACAAGATGACATTATATAGAAATCTACCATTTTTATAAAAGCCTAATCTCATACATAGGCATATTCATTAGGCATCTCCCACTTTATAATATAAATTTCTTGACTATTTAAAGTTAGTTGCTCATTCATGCTCATACATGTACGTTCCTGCTCTCAGATGTTTTACTGTCTCATTTGGCTGTAGGACTATGGAGATAGATAGTCCTGAAGTCATCCAGAAAAGGCACACAGAATAGGGCAGCAGCACTGGAAAGAGGTATTAGGATATGGACAAGGACCAAAACCAGAATGAAAGTTATGTCCCACCTGCCAGCCAGTACAATAGGCTAGCAGACCTATAATAGGTTTATAACATTTACTGTCCTAAATTTTCAAGATGAGTCACTGCCCAGCTGTTTCTTGAAAACAAAATTTGTCAACACAGAAAAAAAAAAAAAAAAGTTTTATATATTTCCTAAGAGACACAATTATATCTCAAAATCTTTTTTTAAGAAAACTTTTGAATTTTTTTCTATTCACAAAAAAATTCTTTTGATGTGGACTTCTGGTCTAGATCTTCTCTGTCATCACTATGTTTTGAGAGATAATTTTCTGTAAAGAAACTTTTCCACAAAGACAGAAGTTGTAAATAATCACAACAAAAAAATCTGACACCAAAATATGCTTTTTGCTGTGGAGTTTAACTGTTTAACTTGTAGTGTTTGTGGGCATTATATCTTTATTACTGATGACACTTTTTCAGATGTGAAAAATTTACATAAAACCCTAGTCACCACTAAAATTCATATAAACTTCTTGTGAAGAGACCTTAATCAGTGTAAAGTGAAATGAAAACAGTGAATTAGTCAACGTCAAATGTATTATTTTAGATGAAAATTTACCCTCAGACAATTCATATTTAGTGTGTTCCAGAGATTAAGGTAAACAAGTAGTGAAATGGCCCAAAATGAGTCATGAACCATGATGTGCTTGTTGTTTTGCCCTATAATTCCATGGTGATCTAGAGCTTGGAATGCTATATATCCAAATGTCATTTCAGGATGCATCATCTGAAGTTTAACTGCTAAACTCTTGGACTACTTAGGTTTTTACTATGGTCATTCTTCCATGGATGTCATGAGAGACTGCTATAGAAGTGTAATGCTCTTCTTAACTACTGGAAGAAAATAAACTACAGGTATTTATTTATTTAATCAATCAATCGGCAAAGCTAAACTTTTGACATTGCAGACAGGGCATCAAGTATTAGGCTAGTATTGGGATTATAATCTAGGAATTTGAGGTAGATTCAGACTGACCCTGTATAATTTAATAAATAGAAAGCCCTAGAGAAAAATATCTGGCTTTATGGTAACATGTATTCTTTTAATGACAGTTTATTTTTTTTTCCCCCTGAATTTCCCTGCTTGAAGCCAGCTGACCATAGAATACAGCAATCTCCACAGAGTATACAATAAAACAAGCAGGAAAGTCATCAAGCACACAAAAGACCAATACAAATTAAATTTCATTCTTATTGCTTTCAAACATTCTTATGTTTTCCTTTGAGTTAGTATGCACTGATTAGAAAAGCTGAATCCTGTTTAATGTGCCCAGGCTCAAACTGGGAGTTTTCAGTGAAAACAATAACCAGGACTCAATGCATTACCTCTAGAGAATTTCTGAGCCTCACAGAACAATCAGCATCTGTACTTGCATGTAAAATCAGCATGTGCATCTGTACATGCTTAAGTCTGCTTTGCACTTTTTACGTTCAGAAGGTGCAAAGAAACTGCAAACACAGACGGAGCGATGCTTGGGTTGAGGGTATCAGTGCCAAGGAAGGCAGTTCAGCATGTTAATTGCTTCTGCTACTTGGAAACATCTGGAGCTAACACTGAACTATATAAAGCTAGCTGAGATCACTGCTGAGTTCCACTCTGACTTTCACTTGCACATAAAGCTGAGTTTTGGTGTTGCACTTGGCATGTAGATTTTTTTTTTCCCCACCTAAAGATATATGTTTTGTCTTAATGCCTAGAACAAGATGCCTTTATTAGACACACATGCAACAAAGAATTACTTAAAGAGTGTCCATTGAGTCTGAATGTTTGAAGCTCAGCCTGCAACAAATAACTCTGAAGAAGAAGTTAATAAAAGTGCACCACAGAAATTCTCAGTATCTCAGTGTCACAGCTCAAACTTCCAGTTCTGGTGATCATGATTCGTTTTTATGTGTTTTGACCACAGGACCAGTGCAGGTTGCAGGTTGCCTTTTAAACAAGATTGCCACTTTGCTCCAACCAAGTTCTGACCGGTAGAAATCAAGAAATTTTCTTTAGCCAAGCTTACTTTTTAACGAGATCTGTCAATTCTGAATCTTAAGAAACATTAAGGTCATTGATTATCATCAATAGGAACTGAAGTACAGTCATCATATTAAATTTCACATGTAGTGTAAGGACAGCTGAACAACTTCTCTATTTTCATTACCATTGATATTCATTATGTTTTCTGTGCCAGTGCAATTCTTGTTGAAGTGAAACAAAATAAATAAATAAATGAATAAAAATAAATAAAAAAAAAAAAAGGAGAAAAGAAGTGAAACACTCAAAGACAGAGGAAATTTCCTTTCCTTTCCAGACTGTGATAACAATTAAAAATAGAAAATCATTGAACAGTGTGCTCAACTACATAGAAATTAAAAATTGACATGAAAATAGACTCAGGCAACAAGTGACAGAATTAAGAGTTATCAGAAGGATGAAAATTAGATACTTTATTTTCCTTTATTTGTTTATTTATTTATTTTTGCCCAATGCCAGTCCTATTTCTTATTTATCTAGTTTTAATGAATCATGCCAAGGAGAGGTGCTAATTGCTGAATGAGCAGAAAGTATCTGACAGAAACTATTTCTTTTGGCAGTATAGCTGAATCCATGTTAGAATCAGTCTTTTCTGAAAAGCCCAGTGTTGGATCAGATTCATTCTCTTCTTTCTGTAGTGTGCATTTAATAGGAATATTAGTTGGAGTATCAAAGCATTTGCTCAACAAAAAATAAGAAATGCATATCAGTCCTTTTTGTCTAATTAATTTTCTGATGTTCATCAGATATCCTTTCTCATAAGCAAATTTTTTGTAGAGAAAAATATACTGTTCTGAATCACATTGTGCATTACTGAAGAAAGGATCTGAATGGTAAAATCGAGGAAACTTTAACAATTCTGAAAAATCCCATATGTTTCTTTGTGAATAAAATTTCTCAGTCCAAACTGCCCGCATTTTTTGATGATACACAATTGCAGTTGTAGAGACAGTTAGATTGGATGAACAAAAGGAGTTGCATGTGTACATACACATGTTATATTGCACCACTGTTAATTTGAACATGCAGATTAGCTTGGCAAATGAACAGGAATTTCAGGAACAGTCCATACTTGTAGATAAGTACAGAACAGTGCAGATGGGGTCAATGGGAATTGTGTGCACCTGGGTCTGAGGCAGATTTAGATGTTTGGGTTCTCTTTTCAGTCAGAATTCCTTTGCTTAATAAAACAATTATTACGTGCTGGTCTTCTCTAGAGTTCCAAGAAATTAAAATTATGTAAATGAACCACTTTTGAAAGAAGTCTCTTTAGTATTTTAACTTGGTAAGGCCAAGAAACTTTTATTTCCCGGAAAATTAAGTTTTGCAGTTCAAGCAAGGAAAGAGACTCCTTCCTCCTTCCTGCTTCATTCTTTTTCTCCTCCAGCAAGCCCACAATTTGCAGAAAACCACAGGAGTTTCAATTTCAGAGTTGTCCCATGGACACTGTGGAGCTGGTTAAACCTTATCCATGCAAACTGTTAGATAGGACTGGTGCATGCCTGGGTCTTTTTGTGGGGAGTTGTAGGGAAATCTTCAATGGATAGCTATAAAATATCTTTGGAAATGTGTACATGACCTTCATATGTGCTGGGCTTAATATTAAAATTCAGTACCATCATTAGAAAATCTCTCGTTTTCACAGCAAAATATAATTAACATCAGCATTATCCTCTATAATGCCCTAGAATTTTTAGTCAGTATTAGTGTTTTTGTATTGTTATATAAATAAATAAACACGGACATAGATATTTTTCTTTGTAGAGTGCAGAATTTCTCCCCCTAAGTATCTCAATGCCAGTTTCTTAAAGGTCTGTAATACAGAGTATTAAAATGTTTTAAGAACTGCTACAAACCACCCTGACCAGCAAATATTTTTTGAGAGAATAAACTTTCTAGAAGTCTAGCAGTGCATTGATGTATGTTCTTGTTCCCTCATTTTGAGCTTTTGCCAGTGGTTGCAGACTACAGACCTTGTGTAATCAGAGAGGAGATTGCTGCCTGTATACTCCAGGTATAAGCTGCTGTGGAATTTCTGTCAGTAAAAACAACTAAAAGTTTTTGATTGTAATTTATCTAAACCTCTCCCTCAATGTATTCTTTTCTGTCTCTTTAAATTAGAAGGGAAAAAAAAAAAGTTCTTAAATCTTTTAATAATTGTTATTATTTTAAGTGTCTTCTGGCTATTCTGTTTTTCTTCTTTTGGGGGTATGCTTTTAAGTTTAGTTAAAACACTTAAGCCAATTTAGGCCAATTTTTAATCATTTGATAGGATGGTTAGTACTGTGCAAGAAATACAGATGCAAGTCTGGACAAAAAATAAATAAATAAATAAACTGTCCTGACTGACACAGCTAGAAAAAGCCCCCTTGCTATTTTTCTAGTCATTCCTTTTAAAGAAAATCACTCTTTAGTTACTCATTTCTTTTCCCCATGGTCAGGTTGGCTGCATCTCCAAACACTTGTAAGTACTGTATGTTCTGACATATCCTGAAGTCATGCATTAGCACCTTTTCATTCAGCAAAGGGTGAGAACAGATATCTTTTGGCAGCTGACAGCAGGGAGCAGGCAGAAAGGAGGAGAGTGAAGCTGTAGGACTAGGACACTGTGGTGGCCTAGTGGCTAGCATGGCTAATGTACCAGCTGTGAATAACCTCGTGTTTTTTTTGTTTTTTTTTTTTTTTTTATTTATTTTTATTTTTAATGCCGTCTAACAGATGTCTCTCTGTCATTGTCATGTCCTCAAGCTATCCTAGTAAATGATTTGTGCATTATAAGTGAGTCACTAAGGTGGCAATTGAACCTCTTCACAGCTCAAAATTGTTGATGTGTGCACAGAGAGTGCAGTGTGGGGGTGTGTGTGAGAAAAAGAGCAGGAGAGAATGAGAACAAGGGAAAGAGGGATACAGGGAGGGAGGGAAAGAAGGAAAAGAAATGTCAAGGTTACCTTGTTTTGCCTGGAGAATCAAAAGGGAGAGCAAATTAACTGCTGGCTCTATTTGGTCTTTTGGATATCCCACAAAGGGGCAGCTCCATCCTACTCCAGCAGAAGTACATATCACTTTGAAAGATTAAAAAATGAAGAATGCAGTGATCTGTATTGTATATACACTTTATTCCGTGGAAAGAATGTTAATAAATATACTGAGAGACTGCAAAGTTTGCCAATATAAATAATGTGGCATTTCAAAGTCTGTCAGTAAAAGTAATTGAATTTTTCAATGTAAAAATGCAGTTCAGTTATAAATTGGAGTCATGCTTGACATTAGTTGGGCATTAGGAGATATTAATTAGATACTGCTCACTTCTTCTTTCTGATTTCTTTATATTAAATGAATTATCAGGAAAGAGGAATTTGCAAGCATGCAATTTAGAGATTTTTATTCTTGAAAACAAGCTGCCTGGTAATTTTAGTGGGGGAATAAATGTCTTTTCAAAAACCTTGTCAGTGTGCTGTCTGCAACATGCCCTTCCCAATATGAACACAATATGGAAAAGCTAATCCATTATAATACTTTGTAATGATAATAAGGTACAGTGAACAAGTAGCCTAGGGAAAAAGATGGTAGTAGTCACCTTTAAACAGAAAGAGAATAGCAAGTAATTGTACATTTTTACAGTAGGCTGATGACAACATTTGCTATGACTTTGAACTTACTTTGGCTGTCACTGTTCTGGCAAATATTCTGCATATCAATCAGAGAGTACATTTCCTGCATGACATTTGCAGCATAATGTATAAAATTCACTTATGTGATCTTTACATGTAGTCATCCTGTTTATGTGTAAATATATTAGTCTCCACATATAGCTTGCACTGTAGAGGCAGCTTTTAACCCTTCAGTTGGGTTGCAGTGACCTCTGTCTATCCACAGACTGTTGCTCTTCTGCTGCTGGATTAATCTTCAGCCATTTGTACTGTTGACTGTGAAGTTTTTCTGGAGAAGCTAAATACAATCCTGGTGTACAATCATGCGTAGCTCAACATTTTACTTATGTTGAATCATATCGTTTTAAGACCATACACCTAATTACTGAACACCTTTGCACACTTTCTGATAGCTGCACCAATTATTCCCGTAATCATCACAGAATATTTGGCATCTCTTTTGTTTTGTATTCACAGAAATCTTCAGGGTCAGTATTATTTGTGCTTGGTCTCTGGCACTGTGTACAGTTGCCATGCTTGTTGGTCAGTCCCCACCCTCCTGGATGATGGCTCTTGCTCTTATATAATTAACTCGCTACAACAGGAGTTTGATGTCTGCCAACTTAAAGTAAATCCTGATCAAACAAAGCTGATGTTCACTTGCCCTTCTCAGCTGAAAGAGATTTTGTTTTCTTAGTTCTTGGATTTCTTTCTCCCTCAGAGGTTTTTTCCCACTTTTTTTTTTTTTTTTTTTTTTTTTTTTTTTTGATAAACAATTCAAGGTGCCTTCAAGAAGTACATAAATATGATACTCTGAATTATTAAACATAAAAGAAGTAAGAAGTTTCTGCTTAAACAAAGAAGGAGTGAAATGATATCTGAAGGTAGAGAGTTAAAAATAATATTAAAAATTAACTTGGCAGAATCCACTTTTATCTTTGCTTAAGGGGAGCAAACACTTGTCAGAGGTACCCAAACATTGCCAGAAAAATATCTGTGTGTACACAATGTATACTACATATATATGGCCTCAAAGTATGTGTATAATCTGAAGAGAATTTAGAGAACATAGCACTGTGCAGCTGCCCAGATCACCATGCCACCATACTTCAAACTTTTCAGTCTGATCCTGCTTCTTTCTGTGATGGCCACCTCCTTCCTTAAGTACTTTGAAAACTAGAACCTATATCCTAAAACTCGAGACCTTCTGGAGGGGAATATTGATCTCTATCGTCATGAGGTATTAATTTCTCTGGAAATCCTGTTCTTCGTCTTCTATTTGCTGAATATTTTTGCCGAATATTTTTGCCTACAGATATATATATAAAAGTTTGGCTGTCTGCACCAGCTTTGACACAGAGAATATACCTCAGTTTGAGCAAGGCAGCAGGAGTTAAACACTCATATTTGTGTAATATACCAGTAGTTGCACTTTGGCCACTGAGCTGACCAAAAATCCCAATGCTGTTCTGAAACTACTGCAGAAAGTAATGTGGATATTTTCACTCAGAAGGACCAATAAATAGATCAAAATCTGTGGTAAATTAGAGCAGCTGGATGTCTCTTGGCTAGCCCATAACCTTATCTTAATAAATATGAGTCATGTGGTAGTTCATAGTTACTCTAATTCATGCAAAGAAATTACAAAACTCATGATTAATACTGGAGCGTTTCTATGCCATTCTGCAAGTCATAACTTTTGGGTTTCATCAGCACTCAATATCAACAAAATGCACAACTTGTTTTTCAAAAATTAAATGTAAAAGGCACAACATACTTCTGCAATAATCTTATCTCTC
Organism: Aythya ferina; assembly: GCF_964211825.1. Taxonomy (NCBI): domain Eukaryota; kingdom Metazoa; phylum Chordata; class Aves; order Anseriformes; family Anatidae; genus Aythya; species Aythya ferina. Next base: position 82,462,785 of record NC_140299.1, read on the forward strand.
CCCAGAAATTATCATTGTGTAATAAAGGCAATTAAGTCCCTGTTATCTATTACCACATAGTTTAATTTATTATTCGATCCCCTGACACATACCATCTGATTTACATGGCCTCCCTGGTATTTGTTAGGTTCAGTCCTTACAGCAGATAGCAGTTAATGTAATGTCTACAGCAAAATAAGTATATCTTATTTGTACACTCTGTGATTTAGCTATCAAACTCTGTAAAGTGGAGAACACCAAAGGAAACTGATTTTACAGATATAGTTAAGTCCAGTAGGCTGTCTTAATCCTTGGTTTGTTTTTCTGTTTCTATATTTATTTATTTATTTATTCATTTTATTCAAGAATCTTCCTTCTCACATCTGCAAGGTATCTCAGCCTGTAAGCTATAAATCAACCATTTCTAGAAGCTCAATTGCTTCTAGGAAGGTCTGTTCCTCCATTTAAATCCCCTATACACCCTCCAAATGTCCTTGCTGAAACTCTGAGTTATATGTCATTTCACATAGGACATTCACCTCCACAGGAAATTTTCCAGTTTGAGTCAAATGGGTTATTCAAGATTATATATTTTAAGGACTGAGAAGAGGAAATCCAACTCTAAGGACAATGAAGGACAGAGTTTTCTTCTATCCAATGTGGTACTTCATCACTATTTATCAAAAGCAGAACTATAGGAAAGGAAAAATTATGAAAAAGGACAATGACAAGGAAAAAGAAGAAGAAGAAGAAAAAGAAGAAGAAGAAGAAGAAAAAGAAAAAAAAAAAAAAAAGAAGAAAAGAAGAAGAAAAAGAAAGAAAAAGAAAAGAAGAAGAAGAAGAAGAAGAAGAAGAAAAAGAAAAAGAAAAAGAAGAAGAAAAAGAGAAAAAGAAAAAGGAAAAGGAAAAGGAAAAGAAAAAGGAAAAGGAAAAGAAAAAGGAAAAGGAAAAGGAAAAGGAAAAGGAAAAGGAAAAGGAAAAGGAAAAGGAAAAGGAAAAGGAAAAGGAAAAGGAAAAGGAAAAGAAAAAGAAAAAGAAAAAGAAAAAGAAAAAGAAAAGAAAAGAAAAAGAAAAAGAAAAAGAAAAAGAAAAAGAAAAAGAAAAAGAAAAAGAAAAAGAAAAAGAAAAAGAAAAGAAAAAGAAAAAGAAAAAGAAAAAGAAAAAGAAAAAGAGAAAAGGAAAAAGGAAAAGAAGAAGAAAAAGAAAGAGAAAGAGAAAAAGAAAGAGAAAAAGAAAGAAAAAAAAATCCTCTCATGCCTATTTGAGGATGCAAGCTGTACAAGCTGAGGTACTTTGAATTGCTGCTGAGCAGTGTTTTTACTTACCATACAGAAATAAATGAAGAATTATGCTGAAGTAAGTATAAGTGAAATAGTGACCTACAAGGGTTTATGGAAGTAGTAGAGCTGTGGAGTGTATACATTGATGTCCCTCTTCTCCATTTTCAGGTCAGCTAGGAATCTTTTTGGACTGTGAATCTCTAATGTTGATGAGATGTTGGTAGAATTGGCTTCTCTTCCTATTTTCATATGCATGCGCATGAAAACTACCCATGAAAATTAAACCATTATTCCTTTCAACTCATAGAATCATAGAATCATAGAATATCCTGGGTTGGAAGGGACCGTCAAGTTGGAAGGGACCAAAGGATTAAGTCCAACTCCTGGCACCACACAGGTTGCACCAAAGACACTGACACTCCCCCACTACTATTTGAAATCTTGGAAAATGCATTTTGATAGTTAAAAAGTTCTGCGAGGTTCTCAAAGCTCTTTCAATGGACAGGTGAAGATTACTATTGAAATTCTAAAAGATAATGAAAACTCAGAAGGATTAGATGAGCTGCCCAGAGTCTTACAGAAAACATCTACTGTGGAAAACACTGCTCAGAGACCTTTATTTTTCATCCTTTACACATGCTCGTCCAGATTGTTACAACAGACAACGTGTGGCTACATCACATTTGTTTTGCAGCAGTCCATTCCTCCTTTATTTTTCTGAAATTGCTTCTTAAATTTATTTACAGTCTTCCACGTTAAGCCCATTGAAAGGATGTCTGCATTGTGCTGGTGAAGTCAGTCCTGGCAAAACTGCTATTCAAGGGCAATAACCCATGTCCATGAATATCCTTTAGCCTAATGAGTTACTATACATATAATTATTTTATAAGCCTAGGTGTATGTTACAACAATTTCCAGAACTAATTATAGTATCATCTTTATATCAGAGCTTGGGGTAGCTCATTTGTGAAAGTAACTTAGCATATTCTATTTTCTTTTAATTTACAAAGGTTTACCTTGAAAACCAAACACAGATTAAAGATGTACTCTGCTGCTTTGTGGTGGTGTTTTTAATAAAATATTATCCATGTTAAAATGTAAATAAAAAAGAAAATTGCTTCATTCATCATATATTTTAAGCAGTTAAAATGAATTGACTCTCCTTTGACAAAACATCTGACCAAGCAAAGTAAACATTTGAGAAAATGTTTAATGAACTCACTGTCTAAAATGCTGTTATTTTAGAGCCCATTACTATGTGTTTTAAATTAATTGAGACTGCATTACTTGAAAGGCCTTCTCTCCCATCCCTACCCCTGCCCCCATTTGTCCTAACGTACCAAAAATAATTGACCTTTGTAACATATGTGGGAGCAAAGATCTTCCCTGATCAGGAACGCTGGCTGCACAGTCAAACGTAAGAGCCCACAAGTGGAGGAGTAGCTATTCATGAATCTTCTCTCCATAATCATTTGTCTAGTGTCAGTTCAAAGTCAGGGAACTTGCCAAAGATCAAACACATTTTTTTCTTTAAACAACTCTTATTGTAAATATTCTAGCTGGTATTCATTTTCTTTTTCCTCCTGTTCTGAAACATACATATTTGCTATGGTAGTAATGTTTGGGTTTTATAGGTTGAAGGAAAATGTACTGCTTGTCTGCAGAGTTAGATTATTTCAAATAAGGATATGTAATCCTTTGGTACTGGAAACTTGGTGAAATTCAATTACATAAAAATAAGAAAATAAACTCCCAAACCTAGAATGCATAAAAGCATGAGAATATAACCTTAACATAACAGTAGATGCCAATCTAATTTGCCCTTTATGTGAACTTTAAAACTTATCCTGTTTATATGGTTTGGTAATACAACTTAATGTCTTAGATTTATACTTCATTAATATTCACAAATGGCAATATATATATATGCTCTTCCTGTGCATATTTCTAATTTCTAATAATTTCTAATATCATATTTCTTTTTTGATAGCTTTAATATTCTTATTCTATAGAAAAGTGAAGATGTGATTATCAGTACCATTTTCAAATCACAGATTAAAAAACAGCAAAAACATCAAGGCTCCTTTTCAGGTCCATTATGTGTTTTCAGACACATCAAATTCCCAGTGTTCAACGGAACTCTTCTTCACTCAGCTGTCACACAGCTGTCTTCACACAGTCTTGAAGCTGTCCCACTGCAGGCTGTGTGGCATGATGGTGTTTGTAGTGAGCTGAGAGTGAGAGTAGTGTGTTTCCATGAGGGGATGACATCATGGTGGAAGAGCTAGGTATGGAGAGGACTCAAATAAAGAAGCTGCACTCATATGGCTTGGTAAGACAAACTGACTTAGTGGTGAAGGTTGAACTGGCAAAAATGGCACCCAGTCCTGGATGGCCAAATGTAAACTGTGAGAATGCTTTTTTTTTGTGTGGCATTCAGTGGACATATATCATGATATAAGTTTGATTGCCCTTTCTAGATCTCCCTGCACAGCATTATTTTTTGAATTCTACATATGCTAAGAGACTAAAACACCTATAATGTTAAATGTTTATGCTTGCAGCCTTCACTTCCATCTGTTCCAAAAGAGACAGCTATTCTTATTCTGGGTTTTGGTACTGTTCATACCAACTTTTTCAGATGGAGTCTGTCTGGAGAACTATTCAAAATCATGTTTTACAACAAAATTTTCATATTAACAATGTGATGTGGGATATATTATAACTGTGAAATATCAAGCCATGTCTTAATCTCTACTTCTGGATGAACAAAACCTGGATTCATGGACTTTTTAAAGGGTGATCAGGGCAAAGAGGAGATAGCCAGACATAAATTTTTAATCAAGGTACATCTTGCCAATTAAGTCTTTGCAAGACAAAATCTAAAGTATCCAAGTCATCCTTGAAAATTGGGAAGGAGTCTTATAAAGTTAAGATTATTGATAAAAGTTTTCAGAATTTTTATCAAAGAATTGAACTCCATTTTAAGCAGGCTGTTTTGCATCAGTGTAGCTTGAATCATAAAAACAGAGCTTCCAGAGCAGAGGCTGTTTCTTAATTTTTGTGAATCAATGCTGAATCTTTTTTTTTTTTTTTTTTTTTTGGTGAGGGGTGGATACCACTCTTTTTTATCTGTGTACATGAAACAAAAGCAGACCGATATTTGTTTTTTTCTGACTTTCTCATAAGACTGATTCTGAATGAATCTGTCTTGATTCATTTTGAGTTAGGTAACAGGGAGATAGATGATAGATGGAAGTTCTGGATGCAAAAAGTTATTATGAATAGACAAATCTCATATAAGTATTTGAAAGAATGAAACTGGAAATAAGCCAAAATTACCACTTCACTGATATATTGTACATATATGAATACAGAAGTTGAAATATTTGTATGTGATACAGATGTAGACTCCTTAAAAAATGAGAGAGAGAAAGAGAGAAACTCACCAGAAATAATTTGAGGGAGAATAGAAGATATATCTTTAAATGTTTCTCAATTCATTTATTTACATTATCTGATTATTTATATACAAGATATAATAGGCTGTTACATTTTCTTTTATGTTTATAAAAGGCATCACTCATGCAATGCATAGTGTATGTATAATGCTAGTAAAATGGCAGTGCTCAGTCTGCAACTTGATTATTATACAACATTATACTACAAAGATCATTACACTGTTATTGTTTTACTACTCTTCTATACATTAACTATGCATTCTACATATCATTGCATGCAATGAAAATTCTTTTATGAGGAAATAAATATAATTAAATTTTTCATATGGTTTAATATGATGTTGAACTCTCTATTCTCTACTATTAATTTAAATTTTTACTTCAATGTCTGTTTCTTCTGTTAAAAAGAATGGAGTTAAGTGGAATAAATAGCATGCAGTGTTTAAGTTTCAAATCAATGGTTGTTCTGTACAGATGAAAGCAGTTATAGGAAGAAATATTTATATATAAACCAGGTAAGATTAGACAAAATTTATAATTTCAAGGACACTAACTGTTGATATAGATTGCACAAAGTCTGTTTGAACAAAAAAAACTCACAAGAGAATTGTTTTTGTTCTGCATGTAGATTAAGTTGTGGCACATATCTTAAACACTTCATTGTATACTTCTTGCCACAATCATTTTTCATTGGATTATGAAGAGATGACAGAGAGGAATGGGACAGGATGGAATTTACCTGAACTGACAAGAACAAAAGGTGTTTAATGAAGACTAGAATATGCACTGAAGGTCACATAAGAAGAACATTGCCTCAATATTGAAAGTCATTTGCAATTAGAAGAAGAAGTAATTGGATTCCTGTGATACCTCCTTCTTTCTTTTCTATCTGACACACATGGACATTACCTATGACCCTGGATTAAATATTAATAAAATGCAGATTTAAAATATTAAAACTTTACATTCCTGTTAATAAGTACTGTCAATCTGTTGAGACTCAACATATGGCTAATTTAAGAGTTAAGATCAGATGTTCATAATTCTCTAGATTATCAATGTCTTTTTTTTTTTTTTTTCTTTAACTTCAACATATCACTTTGGATATTTTTATTATTATTATTATTATTTTTTTTTTTTAGGCCCACAGGAAAAGGAATCATAGTTTTGACTTTTGTTTGAGATCAGCGATGTTAATAATAGACAGATACAATTTTCTCTCTAGGAAACAATCCAGCCTGTGGGGTGAAAAAGTGAATTAGGGGAAACAAGGTTATCGGCAAATTCTCATATTATCATGGGGCTATCATCATCATTTAAATTGAAGTTTTATCAAATAGGAAAAGAAAAAAATCATTTTATTTTCAGACTTTTATGAAAGTAGTGTAAATAAAAATATAATTTTACAAAATAGGGGCTTTGTTTGCTTGTTTGTTTCTGATATTGATAAAGAAGAAAAGTATTTTTATGTACATTTATGTACTTTTATATACTTACATATTTTTATATACATGTATTTAAACATGCACTTCAGTGTGGTACTCCATATAGGTGAAAGTAGCAATAGATATTTTGGGTGAAAATCTACATTTCTATCACTTCTGAATCTATCCTCTAAATTTGTCACAGGTTCAAATTCCTTGGTCACTAGTGCTTTTTTGATATCTCCACTTGAACTAGAACACTAATGTTAAAGAGTTAAAGATTTAACATACAGGGAATTTATGATTATGAACAAAAGGCATCAACAAACAAGTGCACTCATGAAAGAAATCAGAACTTGTAAAATTGTAGGGAAATTGTTATTGTATTTTTTGAAGTAAGAAAATAGATATTTAGAATAGAAAATATGGGTACAGTTTTCAGTAGGGTTTTTTGTTTGTTTGTTTGTTTGTTTGTTTTCCTCATCTAAAGCAGAGTAGCTCCTGCTTTAGAATAAGATTATCTCTCTCTCCTTCTATTCCCCATCTTCTCTTTCATAATGGGATCTGAACTGCCTTTGTAGTGACTGGTTCTAACCCTCTCTGCTCTCTCTGGACTCTGGACCATCTGTTAACCCAAGGAGAGAGAAGGATTGTGAGGGAAGAAATACAATAGACTACATAAAAAGAACATAGCTATCGAGCAGGGGTAAGGAGAGGCAGTAAACTGTGATCTCCACAGCTGTTATCCTCACTTCTCATATGGGAAAAAATGAGAAAAGAAGAAGATAATGTTCATTAAAGAATTGTTTTAATTTTGAAGCTTTCAAAATGAACACACTCTAGGGTGATTTTTCCCCATTTTCTTTACATTGAAGGATTTTATGAAAATTCAACATTTAGCCTGAAACATTTCAATAGTTTCAATGTTCTTTTTTTTTTTTTTTCCATTTTCAAATTTTAATAAATGTATGAAAGATAGCCAATGTTGTCAATGGCATTGTCTACTATCACTATTTTAAAAGTTTCTGAAAGTAGTTATTGTTTATTATTTTAAGGATCTTGAAGAAAAGTTTTGATCAGTTCCATATGTGCTGCTTGCTCAGTATCATGCAATGCACCAGTGCTAGGACTAGGGTTAAAATTATCGGTTTCAATCTTCTTCGTTCTGATCTTTATGCTTATCATTACTAATGCTTATCATTATCATTACTAATTTTGTTATTAAAAACATTTATATGTATATATACAGTATAATACCCTTTTGACAAAGTGCAAGTGTAAGCAGAATTAAGACAACTGTATTAAAAAAAAAAAAAAAAAGTATTCCTATAATATGGAAATTTTTTCTTCTGAAACAGAGGAACAGAAGTTACTTCACTTTAGCAACACAAGTCTTCTCAGTGACCAACGTTTCCAGATTCCAAGTGATGGCATACAGTTGAAACTGCCGTGAATAAATTCTTTAAATTTCTGGTTGCTGACTGCCAACCGTATTTCTTTTTCTGTTTCTATGGAGATGGCAGTTAGTTGAGCAAGAGGAAGTTAAGGGAATTCTTTTCAATGGTGTTGTCCAACTATTTCAGCCTCAGGGCAGAAGATATTTTCAAATACCTAGAGAGAAGTAATCAACAGTTTGAGGGTAAATTGGCTCTGGGTTAAGAGTAGAGTGGAATTATCCACAGTCTTCCTGAGAATTTCTTCAGCATGGGTAAGAACATGGGCAATGACGGGAACTCTGAAACTGTTTTATATTTGATATACTTATTATCGAACAATGAAACATATTCGAAATGGGAACTATTTTCTCTGTTTTGATTGCAAAAGGGCTACATAACCCCAGGAGTCTCAGCCTTCCTGTTGATGTGAAATACATGTGACCTGTGTGATCAGAAATAATATGAACATTCTTCTGTGTATGTAATCAGGACAGAAAGCCATTTGTTTTCCTGTTTCTGCTGGATCTTGGTGGTCCCAAGCAACATGAGGTCCTAAAATGCATGTGCTGCATTTGCCCAGCTGGACTGGATGCATCAAGGCAACTTGGTGTTTCCTTTCTTTTCTATTTAAATATTGTTCAGCATTATAGTAAAATGCTATGGTTCCTGCTGCTTGGTTCTTTTTCTTTATCAGAAAAATATCAGAAAAATTTCTTTATCTTTTTATTTATAAAGTCACTGATGCATTGACACACAGGAAAGATGTTTTTTCCTTTTCAGCCAAAGTGGCAGGTGTCTTGAAGCTCATTTTGTTGTTGTTGTTGTTGTTTTTTAGTGTGGTTGTTTTTACTTTTTTTTTTTTTTTTTTTTTTTTTTTTCCTTGCAGCATTTTGGAAACAAAAGATGTTAAAAAAACTTTAATCTTGGGCAGATGTAAAGGACAGTTTGTTGCAAAGCCTTTAGCTTACTCTCAGATTAGAGGAGGGTTGGAGTAAGAAGGAGGGCAATGGCAAACCTTCAGATTATGTTTTCTTTCATGTTCCTCTGTGGGTATAGGAAAACACAGCTGTGTAGACTTCCTGGGAAAGATCACATAATTAAATGTGTTGAGACTTTTGATGACAAACCCAGTAAATTCTGGGCATGTAAGAGAAATACAGTTCCCTCTTGCTTTATTAGTAATGTAGCACTAGCTTTGATTGACCTTACCTCTTCTAAAAGGAGACTAATCTTAGAGAGCAGTTAAAGATTATGACATTTAGCAGTTGAGATGAGGGGAAACAAGAAGACACTGGATTAATATGGGGTTCAGATTAAGGTTCAGGAACTCTTCAAGAAGTAGAGAGCAAATCTTAGAATCTCTACGGTTTTTGTCCTTTTTTTATTTTATTTTTTTTTCCCAACTAATATTTCTTGTTTTCACAGGCAGAAATATTTTTTCCTTTTTTTTTTTTTTTTTTTTTTTTTTTTCCTATTGTTGCAATTAATCAGAGTAATTCAGCAATCTTCAACACCTCTACTTCTTAAACTTATAGATAACTATTTTATATATCTGGAAAATAAATACTGTAAACTAAATATTTAAAGCTAATCTCTATTCCAGCTAATCAAGAGCAGCAATTAAACACCAGGTTCCTTAAATGATATTCTATCACAGCCTTCATGTTTCCCATCACACTACATATGGTCCAATTGTTTACAGATGACAAAAAAAAAATCCCTGCTCAGATGTTAAATCAAGATGTTTTCTTCACTTTCAAATGGTAGGCTGGCAGCCAATTTTTACAATGAGTTATTCTGGGTATTAAAAAAAGAAATAGAAAAGAAAGGAAAAGAGTAAGAAGATTTGAACATAGCCCATCAATATCAAGGACCTACGAAAATGAAGCAGTTTCTTAAATGTGTGTTCAACCCCGTGTCAGAATAATCTCCTGGGAAGTTTATCTATTTTGTGCACATTTGATGCAAGCCTGCAAAAATCAATAGGGAAATGTTTTATAACCAGAAATAGGTAACGTGACATCAAAGCATAGACAGAGTTCCCCCATCGGTACTCTTTGGCAGTCTGAATTTCATAGTGTTAAATAGCAGAGGATTAAAGCATCTCAGGGCTTGACTCTACATAGCACCACTGCAAATTTAGAATAATTATTTTGTACACTTATCTGAAACAAGTAGAAAAAGAAATGGGCTTCAGGCATGGACCTTACAGTATTACTGGGGTTTTTATGAGATTCTGCTTTGGAAAAAGAAATCAGGTTGCGAGTTCTTGGGCTACAGAAAATAGGAGCACCCCGGAAAAAATGTGCTCACCCTTCAAAGAAAGGGCCACACGACTGTGGGTTGCTGCAGATTATGAGGCACTGCATTTTGAGTATTCCCTGTCCATCTTTTTCCAATATGTTCTCACTAGGGAGGGAAAAAGAAAGAGTAAATGGGGTCCCAAAGACAGAAACAGGCTATATGCAAAACTCATCTGCATTTTTGCTTTGTGTAATGTCACATGGACAGCAGGATTAATATGCTCTGTCCTATTTGATTCCAGCTTTTAGCTTCCCCAGATGTTTGAAGCTGTGTGATGATTTGTAAGCTGTTTTACTTTGTTGTTGTTGTTGTTGTTTTTCCTGACTGTCTGAAAGACATTATTGTGTATAAATGTGAAGTTAAAACTGTACATACAAAAAGTGTAATTGGAAGAGAAGCTTTGACTTGTGCCAAAGGGCTCTGTTGATGCTGTGAAAAGACTTTGCCCCTGTGTGTTTCTGAAACTTCTTTCTCTATGTAACTGAGTGTAATTTCAAATTAGTAAGGAAAGACAATGAAGTAGAGGAATAGATTATACTTTTAGTTGGTTCAGTGTTGATTCATTGTCCTTCTTCTGCCACTTTGGAACTCCTAAAAACTTACTTTTATTAGATTCTCTCTTCTGATTTCTTATCTTCCTGGTTGTCTTTCTGAGATTCATACTATGAAAAATAGGTAAAGGAACTCAACAAAAAAATACCTTTCTATTCCAGCTTCGGATCTGCTGTCCTAGTCAATTTTGTCAGCCTTGACTCAAGCTGAACCTTATTTTTAGTATTTTTTTTTTTCACTCTGAAATGTGAAGTTCTCATTCATAGGTGAACTAATATGATTGTGCAATTTGGTTAAAAGTGATCTTAACCAAAGATCTTTGTGGTACTTCTTGGACCAGTTTTTCAGACACAAGATTTCTTTCCACTTGCAGGCTTTGCTTCCGGGACCATTATCAGGTGGATAGCAAGCTGGTCAGAAAGCACACATTATTTTATAGTAGAAAATGCTAGAAGGTTCACGCACTGCAGTTATGGGTCTACAATCACAAACTTATAGCATAAGATATTGTGGTGACAAGATTATACTGATGTGGTAAAGTATAACTTGATGCTTCAAATTGCCTTGAATTCCTGATATATACATGGATAATTTGGATACTGAAATTTTAAAATCAGTAAAAATGGCTATATTAATTCCAAGTGAAGTTTTCAGCTACCATCTGAGAGAAGCCAAGGGAAGAATGTCAAATTAGCAATATAAATTATGATATGGTGGAAGGCTTTTTGGCAAAAAGAGAAAAGGGCATTAATTACAGCCTTGGAAAATGCTCTTGCTGTCCTTTCTGTGGACATATCATGGATGTAGAATGCATTTAGAACTGACACACCCACTTGTTTAAGTGCAATATGTGCAAATGAATTAGATATTTTCTGGCAGTAGGAATGGAAAGAACAGTAATATTTTAGAAGATGATTGTTGTTTTAATCTTAACAATTAGGAACAGAAAGGCAACCTTTCAAGAAAACGTGCACACTACATAATAGAAAATTGTCATTTTTAATGCTGTTTTAAAAGTTGAAAGGAAATGCATGCACTATAAATCAATGTTACACTATTTCATACAGGCTTCAGATAAGAGAGTATTTTAATGAGAGCATGACAAAATTTAAAAAATATATAATTTTTGATTTCTTTTTCATACTGAAAATATTTCTTAAAGATACAGAGGAAATTTTAGTGGCAGGACTACTTGCAGTCAACAAATACTATGTGTATTAAAAAGTAAGTAGCAGGAGAAGATCTGCCAGAGTACCATCAGTATTCTTCTAAGAGAATGTAAAATTAATAAAATACAGTGCAAGAGAAAATTTCAGTTTTATTACTGATTTTTTATATATATATATTTATTTTTAAAAAATAATTTATGTTATCCATTACTGCTTGCAAGAATGTACATGTTAGAAAAAAAAAAATAATGCTTCTGCTTTCCAAGAATGATTGAATTGGCCATGCCTTAGTACATAAGCTTTTAACTGGAGATTTATCTTGCTGTGATTGGAGACCCCAACAGCAATCACAGAAGTATCATATTGCATAGCACAGTATTCCCTCATTTAACACCCAAAATTGCCACTGTAAGTTAAAAATAACTTTAATTTCTGTTGGTGAAGGTTTTGAGCTTGAAGTCCTATTCTGAATGAATTTTAAGTCATATTTATTTAAGATCATGCAACAACGAACAAAATAAAAGTAAAGTGAATGCAAAGAGTTTTGTGCAATAGCAACAAAGAATAAACATTTGTGCATAACACATGCAAATGGACTGATATAAAGATCCACAACAACAACATTCTTACAACATTTACAACATTCTGGGAACAGACACGTTTTAAGGTTGCATAAGTCTAGAAGTTTCTCTTGGTTCTTTGCATTAAATTGCTAAATTCCTCCTCAGCCTAGGTTTATGAGCCCTCCAGGAATAGTGCTCGACCCATAAAACTTCAAAATCAACAAGATTCATTCATCCATACTTGTTGGTTGTAGGGAACTTCTACATAAGCTATAGGATTGGTAGAATAATTGGTAGGAAGGTAGTATATGATAATAAATCTCCAAAATGATAAAAATGGTTTTTAAAGTGTGTATGAACACACAATTATCACTAATGTTCTTTGTGCTTAAATCAGTTTACCCACTCTCTTTGATTTGTAATGTACTCTGATAAATTAGGAAATTGATTCTGTTGGCAAAGGAAATGAGAAGTATTAATGGGACAAAAAAAGACAATTTGGTATCTTATGAATATGCTATCCAGAATTAGCAAACTTAAGCCAAATTTAACCACACAATGATAAACCAGAAATTGGATCTCAGTTTTTACTGCCTGGCAGCTAGACATAGTAGAACATGGAAAAGACATCACAATCCAAGCTTATGGCAAAGAAAGGAAGTTTTGTTACAATTTAGCTTAGCTCAGAAAGAGAGAACAGTTGTGTACAGATGTTCTGAGCCAAGCTGTCTGGTCTTCATGGAAAAGGAGCACTTTTTTTTTTTTTTAAAGGATGTGAAAGCCAGCACATTCAGTTGACAATCAAAAAGCTTGCTGTTTATGTTTCTGCCTATATATAAGAAACACTGGACAAAGCAAAGAAGCTGAGGGTACCTCCTTCTGTCTTCTTGAATCCACCTGATCCCTAGAGCTTGAACACCTTCCTTGACCAAACATCGGACCCAACCCAAGGCTATAAAGGCTGTCAGGGATAGCTAAAAATTATATTAAATATAGGTCTGAAGCTGGTGACGATAACTGATGGGGGTCCTATAAAAGTCTGAAGCTAGATCTCTTCTTTAAAGGTGAGAAGATCTAAGATCTGAAGGAATATTCATATATAAAGTGCTTAACATAAATGCTTGCTATTTTTCTTGTATTTTTCTCTCACTTGCCCCCTTATCTTGTATACCTGCATCATAAATCAGGTATTGAAGTGACTTCTAAAAGAGTATATATCTATTTTTGACAGATTTTAATTATTAGGGGAATCTGCTTCCAAGTAATGCCATGATATGGTTGGACTTATGTCTGTGGTGGCACGCATAAAGGGGTAACACAGAGTTGTGAAGTGCTAGGGGGAGGAACAGGAGGTAGAGATCAGGCAAAACCTTAAAATGGGTGTTGCCACCCAACATCTAGAGTGATAGATCATGAAAGAAAGGGAGCATATCTGTTTCCTCTCTGGACATGTGAGCAGCATCTAAAGAGTAATTGTTTCTTTAGTGGTTATATGGTATAAAGAAACCAATTTAATTTTAAGGCATGCATACCATTTTTTCTTTCACTACTTTTTATTGTCTGTACCAAAGGAATAGGTACTAGAAGTTTAAAAAGAAGAAACTTTTGTAGGTCACCTATTTTCATAGCAATTCTGAATTGTTCCCTATGGTACATTTTCTATGTTGTCATTTTCAAAATTAAAAACAGAAGCAACGTGTGTAAAAATATTAAATTAACATTTATTTGACAATAAAGCAAATTACATTTATATGTGAACTTCTCAATTAGCCCTGTAAAGCTTCCTTGGGACTGCTATACTGTGAAATCAGTCACATATTTTTCATGTTGCATTAAAGACAGATATGAACTTCATGTTAAGGAAAGGACACTTTAATTTTCTTTTCAAGTTTCCCAATTGTGAATTGTATTTATTGTTTATAAAAGATGATGGAGTGATAGCACTAGAAAATATGGATTTTTTACGCACAAGTAGATGCAACAAAATATTTCCTGTCTTTTCCTAGCAATGTATAGCTATACTTTCTTATGGTAAATTCTTTTTAAGTACAGGAGCACTTTCCCTTATGACAAGAGGATTTTAATAATATTCAGTGTGATAGTTCTGCACCCACTTCAGTTGTAGTACTGCAAAGTATGATGCTTACTTCTGCTAAAATAAACATGACATTCAGGCTAAGTTTCTCAAGCACTTAACATTTTTACTTTTATCTTTACTCTTATAAAAGTGCTTGTATATAAGCAACTTGTAAATTTCAAGTGAAGAGCGATGCTGTAGCAGTGCAATAAGGTAAACTAGTTGAGATGATATGGTCTTGACCTTCTCCAGCCACTGGCAAGAAAGACAGGGTTAAAAACTTTGTCAATCTTACCTGCTGAGATAACCACCTTGCATGTATGATATGATTATGAAAAATTTACAAAAGACTCATTCAGAAGAACCTCAGACCTTCAAGAATGTGTATCCTGTCAATACCTTTGGATATTGAGTCAAGGTTGTGTATGGATCTTCTTGACAGCTGAAAGATCTTCTTGAAAGCTGGAGTGTGACTCCTTATCAGCCAGGATGCTCTTCATGCATAGCAAACATAAAGTGCATATATGTTTACAAGGAATTTGCACTGCTTGGTACAATTTCTATATGTGCAAACAAAAATAAGGTGTATGTCTGCAAACAGCCACATTAGTTCTAGCTGCAGTTTGCTTGAAGATCCCAGTCTTCCTCTATTTGTATCAAAAAGTGATTAGGTTTATTTATGAAGGACAATAGTATATCACAAGTCTCAAAAACAAAAGTCTGATGTTAAATAATAACAACAGCATAAAACACCTTATGGGGAACTATGTGATTTGTACAACAGATGGGAAATCTCAGGTACTTCTGGAAAAAAAAAAAAAAAAAATACAAGAACAACAACAACAAAAAAAAAACAATCTATTCGGGAAAATGTTATTTACAGTACTGTAAAAAAATTAAATCACCTCAACATATGCTAAAGAAATAAAGCAATATTTTTCCTCTGTAATTTTTTTAACAGTAAACCTCAAAACTTTACTTTTTTTTTTTTTTTTTTTTTTTTTTTTGTGGAAGACTAAAAATGAAATTACTAAACTATCATGAACATGAGTTCTTTTTTCTGACTCTTAGTTGAAACCCAGGTACAGTTAAAATCTCATGAAGAGACATACACAGAATATTTCTAGTTTGAAAAGATTTAAAGTAAAGTTTTAAAATATGTACAAACATTTTAGGTATTGCTACGAAACATCTGAGGTTCATCCATCACTACTATTTTCCTTTAGTTCATATGAAGAAACAGAGGCAGTTCTTATTCTGCACAGAACTGGTTCATTTTTTCCTATTTCTTTTCTGACTTTTCTAATAGTTAGCCTGATGTTGAAAGCTCATAAAAACAAGTCCCACAAAACACCATGGAAAAGAATCGTTCTTAACCATGAGACAACAAATGGTGTGTGAGAGAGATTTTACACGTTCCTGTGTAAATCTGTGTGTATCTGATTCTTTATGCAAGCTTTCCATTAACAACATATAGAAGAACCAGTCTTTTCCAGGTGCTTCAAAGGCGAAGCTTACACTGCTGTGAAATCTTAGGGAAAGTCAGACTAAGTGGTTTTATGTGGAAGGGCAGTCACAATTTTGGATATAAACACAACAATATCAAAGAAACAATGGAATTAAGTTGTCTTCCATGTGCCATTTACACACATTTACTCTGCAGCAGCAGAGTGTAGATGGCACAAGGAAGGCAAGATTTTAATCAGATATTTTCTTGCTAGCATATTTTCCTCTACCTGGCACCTAACCTAAAATAAATCTACTTTCAGAATAGAAATTTGTGGTTTAATTCTTTTCATATCCTCTTAGTTTTATGCCACTCAATTTCCAAAAACTCTTGTGAAATTGACTCTAGTTCCAACTAACATAAAAACAAAAGTAAATGGGTGGTGCATGTGGTAACTGTAAATGAGCTGAAAGTGTTTTTTTTGTTTGTTTGTTTGTTTTGTTTTCATATTCCTTTTTTATAATTAACATTACTTTATAACTCATATTTACTATACAATAGTGCCTCATGATAAATCATTAAATCAACCCAAAATGCATGTCATAAAATTTTCCTCCTCATAATGATCTCAAAGGTTTGGTAGATCTGCTGGTACAAAGTTCTCATAACTCCTAAGGTCCTAATTAAATATTTCCTTTTTATTGATTTCATTTGCAATTGCTGACATCAACTGTATTATATTTTCTCTGTATTCTTGAGTGTTCCCCTTGATAATGGTCATAAAAAACTGGATTAGCATGTAGATAAATTCCTATTATTTTATAATTTACTTTCCAGATGGTTTTGTTGGAGGTTCTCCTTGGCATTCTTATTTTTGGTCTCAAAAAAGAGGCGGGACACCACCCTACTACAGCAGAGTGCTCTTTAGAGCTCAAGTTGAGGAAGGTCAGAGTAATTTTAAGGAAAGTTGTCTAGTCACTATATCAGGTGCTAATACCCCTCCCCCAAAAATCTATGTTTTACAGTCGTTAGGGCTGTCAACCTGCTAAATCCTTACGTTATTGTTTGTACTATAAAATAAGAAGTTACTTTGGTTTGATAAACCAGAGCCCTGGGGAATAGTGGGAAAGTTCAAACTTTACAGATATTTTTGTAAGTCCTTATAAAAACTTGAACAAGATGATTTATTTGCATGGTCCTGAACTGTGAATTTTACATGATATACAGCCAAAATCATTTACAACTTTGCTTCTTTTGACTTCTCTTCTTTACTTTACTCATGACTTGTTGCACAGTTACATGACTGCACGGTCCTTCCAGAAGACAAATTTTTGAGGTTAAATCAATGAGTAAAAGCTGGGAGCTGCTGAAATAAGTCTGCTCTTGATTTCTATGTAACGAATATCCCCTCCCACAAGTGTTTCCAATCCATAAAGTAACATGGTGTGACTAAACATGCATATATATGTCAGTGGTATTTAAGGGAGAGTTGAAGAGGAGCTGTCTATTAAGTTCATAGGACCTTCCACTTAGCCACTCAAATGAACTTTGCAGTACCTTCCAAATGATTACACCATCTTTATATCTTTATACTTCAAGTTTGTATATCTTCCCAAGGTGAGAAAAAAAGGACTGATATTTAAAACAATTGTATCAATATAATGTGATATGATAAAAATTCTTAGCAATATTTCCCTCCACTAACTCAGAACTGAAGGCAGGGGAAACATGAAGGAGGTTGTTTTTTGCCAAAGCAGAAGAGTGCACAATTTTCTGTTTCAGAAGAAAGATCTGAGATATATTATATACTTGGTGTACACAGATGTCATGTAAGGATATTCAAAGCAAATTTGAAGAGAGCACAGTCTTCTCCAGCTGTCAGTTACTCCACCCAGCTTTCCTTCCCTCATACCTTTTTCCTTTTCTTTCCTATTGGAAAATCCAATTTGCCGGGAATTAATTTTATGCAGAGATGCATCTCTAAATGAAACAGCAGATAGAAGTATCAGTTTCCATAAGTGATGTTTCTATCTGAAACGTTCCTTAAAAAAAAAAAAAAAAAAAAGTAATTTACAGGTTGGAAAGCAGAAGTAACAGATGAAGTTTTCCCTCATTGTTTGTCTCAGCTCAGTTCACAGTGAGACAAGGCTACTCTCATGTATCCTTTTTCACAATCTACTTGCTGCAATATGCTGTGCTGGCAAAACTTTTATTAGTCAGCCCATTCCCTGTGCAGTAATACCTTTCAAATTAATTAGATTAATATCACAATACCTTTCACAGTCAGTTCACAATTTAAAAATTTGTCTTAAACATACTTGAGTATATTTCATGAAAAAGTTGATTAAGTTTCCAAACCTAGATGATCTCGAAGGTCTTTTCCAACCTTAATGATTCTATGGTTCCAACTGTCAAACTCTTGTAGACCATCAGTCAAATGCTATTGCAGGTTTGTAGGATTGTAGTCATTGACTGCTGACATTTTTCTATAAGACTTTGTTGCCTGTGTAGAAAAGGCTTGCTAAATTCCAATGTTACTATAAAGTATTTTATCCACTTCCACAATTCTGAAATTAAATGTGCTTGCCTAGTGCTTACAATCCAAAACATGATTACTGGTCTTTTAACATTATTTAGAAATAAATATCTTGCAATTACCACTGCAAACATCATAGGAAGAAACTAGAAACTCTAAAAGGAGGAGAGAAGAAAAGGGCCAATGGAAGATTTCTAAAGCAAACAATTGAGGACTAAACATTCAATGACACTAAGTAAGCTATGCTGTCTTCTTACTCTCTTAAATCTGTAAGTCATTTCACTCTCAGAAATATATTTTGTAAAACAGACAATATGATTTGCTTTCTCTCTTTTAAAAATTAAAGTGTAGGAAAATAAATTCCATGTTTTTGTGTTTGTTTGTTTTGTTCTCTCCCTTCCCTTCCCACAGAGGAAGGCAGAAATTAACTATATGCATACCACTGTTATAAAAGATTAGAAATTATCCTCCTCTGAGCATATAACACAGATTTATCTTGAACTGAACTCCCTTCTTTAAATACAGATTGTAAGGGAATGTTTTGGTGCACTCTGAGGTCACTGTGACTCCCTTTGAGGATATATTAAGTACATACTTAATATATCTACTTCAGCCTGATAAAACCAGAGAAACAGATCCTTTTCTGTCACTCAAAAGACGTTTTTTAAAGGAAAGAAGAAACAAATTCAGGTAATCGTTAGCGCCACCACCTGGAAAACCTATATGCACAAAAACTAATGATTTGTTTACTTAAATATATAAAATAAAAAATAAAATAAAATAAAGCAATCCCTTTCTAACTGTGTATATGTCTTTTGTCCCTCCCAAAAAAAACGAAAATAAAACTCGGACTACACAAGTTACCAAAGTAATAATGACCTCTTTTGGCCTGATTCACTGCCCACTCACCCCAACCCTCCCTTACTTTTAGATATCCTCCAACATAATAAGCCTGCCACAACTAATGTTATAAAGTAGTAATTGTGCCTAATTGGCAGGGAGGTGACAGACCATTCTGGTAATGTTGTGAAACTGTAAGAAAGGAGGAGTGAGAACATTCACAGACCCAGCAGTAATTATCCACTAATTTGGCCTGTTTGTGTGGGGACAGCTCATTATAGCCCTAAAGAAACCTCAGAATAAAGAGAGAAAGTAGGTAGGAGGTAAGGTTAAATAATTAGTGTTCAGCACATTTTTTCCCCCTTTAATTCAAAGAAGAGGATTAGGGAGGGAGAAATGTGATGAGTGTAACAATTGGGAAAGTTGTAATGTCATCTTCTAAGTGATTTTAACATATTCCAGAGCAAACAATAGTTTACAAGGCAATGCAGGGGAAAAAAAAAAAAAAAAAAAAAAAAAAAAAAGAAAAAATGGATTTCAGTAGTCTTCTGGAAGTCGGACAATGCTTAACAGCTTTAAATTTCTGATATAAGTTTTATGCACTTCAGGTTAAAAAAAGTAACATTGAAATTAACAATTGAAAAAAAATGGATTTAAATTGATTGACTTAATCTTAATTTTAGTTTTCTATTTATTTAGTATTTTTATTGATTATCATAATGTGATTTTGATCTAAGTTATATTTCTTTAAATATCTATAAAAAACAGATTCCTGTGTTTTCCTATATATATATATATATATATATATATTATTTTTTATGATATAAAATGTGAACTATGCCTAACAGGCCACAGTACAAATTTTCAAATCGGTATAGTCTGGGGAAGATGAATCACTATCACTTATTTTTGCAGCATACAGAACTATATAATAATAATAATTAATAATAATAATAATAATAATAATAATAATAATAATAATAATAATAATAATTTATCCAATTCAATTTCTTTGTGATTTTATTTTATGTAATTTTCAATCTAAATATTGGAAGTAATTCCTGAAACTCTTCAACTTAAGTAATTAATGTGTTCCTTTTGCAAGCCAATAGTTATTCTGAAAATTTGATTATTTCTTAACTAGCAGATTGTTGAGAGAATCCTGAATGTTAGCCAAAGATCAACAATAAGAAAAAAAAGTTATTGTCATCTCTCTACATATTGTTATGTGATTGAGTATTTTACTAGACATTACTATATGTAATCAATATTTCACTTCAGTTTGGATTATCTAGTCAAAACTATTTTGGATATTGAGCTAATGTGGAAAAAAAATAACAATAATCCACATTAAAAAATGTTTTCCAAAGTTTTGATCTAATTTTCCTGTTCCTTATCTCTTCCATGACCTTCTTCTACTTTCCCTTAATTCCTCTCATTTTTTATTTTCCTATTTAAATTACAGATACTAATTGATGAAACAAACAAACAACAATAAAAAATATAAAAAACATTAGTCTGATTTAAATTATAAAAATTGCTCAAATTAAGACTCTAAACTCAATTTTGCTTCATTTAGTCACCAAAGTAAATATCATGCTCTTTAAACAGTGTTACTAGGGAGTAATTCTCATAGGATTTAAGCAAAATGCTATGTTTATAGCATTTTGTGCACTGAGGATAGTGCACTTAATTGTTTGTTTGTTTGTTTTTGTTCTTGTAATTCCAATTACATTATTACTTCTTCTTATTGTCATCATTCTGAAGTTGTGTAGTTATGATAACTTTAGCATTTACTGAAGTGCACTGCTGCACTGGATTTGAAAAAAGCAAAGACAAAAAGGTTGTGAAACAGTTCCGTAGCCCTGCAAGTGGCAATAAATCCTGTAACACTTGCAAGCTATCTGGTAAAAAACCAGGGTGCTTTTATTTTAATTTTGCCAGTTACAAATAAACTCTGAAAGTATCAGACCTGTCTTGTTGTGAGCCAAAGTATCTCCTTTCTCTTTATGTCCTTTCTCTTCCTGCTATGCCAGGGATCTCCCATTTAGACATCCTGTACTTATCCTGTTACTGGAGTGGTAGGGATCAAATCATCCCAGTGCTTGGCCTCTCTGCTTTTACTACCGGTGCCATCAGTGAGTATAGCAGTTAGCACAGTGTTAGAGTTTTCTATTATTCTCTTTAAATATAGGCACCTGCTTTTAGGAACTAAATTGGTGCCTCATTCTGTATACATCACCAAACAGCCAACAGATGGTGATAATGTTCATTTTCAGTGTGTAGCTTAATGTCCCTCAGCAGAAGGCCTGAAGTGAAGTGAGGACCAGACAGGAATACAAAGTTGTTTTTGTTCTGTTCTTACTGCTGTCAAAGCATTATTCTCTGAAATGGGACTGTACAGTTTAACTATAGTATATGTTTTTAATTACTTTTTTTTTTTTTCTTACCAAATAAATTGGCTTGTTTGCCAGCTTAAAGGTTCTATATGATAGAATTTCAGTTTTGTGATCTTCTTTATATGATCTTTAATCATTTGGAAGTATATGCCCCATCTACTCTCTTGGTCCATCCACTTCCTTATGCATTTTTCTGAATAATTTTTCTTCTCTGTATGGAAGGTACATGCATAATATATGTACATACATGATTATGTATATGTAATATAAAATATATACTATATATTTATTAATATGGTATATGGTCAATATACATGTAATAAAGGGAAAAAAAATAAAGATATATGTTATATACATGTATTAGAGTATGGGTAAGCTTAGATGAGACATTCTTGTGCATCTGAAGTGAAAAAATTCAGAGGTCCTGGCTATATGTGTGTTTTGCAGGGTGGTGAGTGTGTTAATGGGAAAAAGAGACCAATAGAGAAGAGACAAATAAACTTTAAATAGAAAATATGGAGAAATGCAGTTACTTCTGCTATCTTAACTATTCTGTTTTTATATAACTGTTATTTTAGTACAGATGTTGTGTTTTGATGGTTTATGACTTTTTTTTTCTATTAACAGTCCTCTATGTGCACTATCACTGAGTTTGTATAAACTTGTCTTTCAGTTACCTGCATGTCTTGTGCACAAGCGGGATCTGCCTTCTGTTAAAGGAGATAGAAGGGCCACCTTGCCCCTTCACCACATTATTTCATAAGCTTAAGGAAAAAAAAAAATCCTTAGATTTCATAGGGGATAACTGAAATAATAATAATAATAATAATAATAGAATTCATAAGAAAAGCCTAACACAATAAAAAGTAAATAAAGTATAAAGTTTATTTATTTTGTGGAAATAAAAGGAGAATTCTTGGTCTTTTGTAATTTTGTCGTGTTTTCATTCACCTGGTAAAGTGGTGTTTCTTGTTCTTTTTATGGTCATTTCAGAAAGAAAGGATAAAAAAAAAAAAAAAAAAAGTATAGGGCAGAACTCAGGGCTCTTCAGCTTTCCTGAGCTACCTAGTACAGCACCAACTTTTTTTTTGTAGAAGCACCAGTGCATTCAGCAGAGCTTTTAGTCAAGTAGCTGAATAGATGTATAGTTTTATAGTATATATAAATAGTATAATTTATAGTGTAATATATTTATATATATATATGCATATTATTGTTGTTATATGTATATATGTATGTATATGTATATAATTACAGTATAATTTATAGTATAGATTTATAGTATATATATTTGGAGTAATTAAACAAACAAACAAAAAAGTATTGCAGAGAGTCAGATTTCTGTACATGTTCTGGGCACCCCTACTTTTCCTTTTGGTTTGTGTTTGATAAGCTGATATTTAATTTCACAAACACAGGATGTGTTAGAAGATTACAGTCCTACACAAGATAGAGTTCATTTTGATCAGTTTCTTTACCTAATAAGATTTTTCGTATATTGTCTTTATAATTTACTATAGTCCAAAGTATTTGGTTGTTTCTTATAATCATGATGCCTTATGTCCTGTGCTCTTTAAGTTTGGATTCCCCAAAATAATTGCATAAATGTTTTGGATTCCCCAAAACAATTGCAACCAGAACATTAAAAAGATACGGAAAATACAAAGGTGAATGATTATGATCCATCATGGCAAATGTCTTATGCTTGGCAGCTCAAGACATTTAGCTGAAAGGGGATGTAAGACACATACACACAGTAAAAATAATTTTTAAAAAAGGTCTGGGGAACTTTTCAGGCAGCTCATTGATATATCTCAGTTTTCAATTGTCTTTGATGAATGGCTAAGAAAAATCTGTTTATCTGTTTTATAATTTTTTTTTATTAAACAATAAATTGTCCCTCAAAAAATAATTGACATATTTATTCACATTAAAAAAAAAAAAAAAAAAAAAAACTTTTTAACCAAATATTTTATTTAAATTTAATTTAAAGAAAATTGTAAAATATTAATTTTCTTTTTAGTTATTTTTAAACAAAACTGACTTGATGACTAAGAAAAAAGTTCAGAATATCTGCTCTTGATGCTTATGAGTAGCAATGCTTCATGTAATATACCACAGTTATAGATTTCCAGAATTCAGGAGAATTCTGAAGAAAGAAACATAAACCTGTGATTTTCTAGGAGATCAACTTTATCCAAATGGGACAAGGTTTTGGAAATTGGCTGGAACACCGTTGCAAGGAAGAAAGTATTTTTCAATCAATTGAAGCACATGTGGGTAGTGCAAAGGAAAAAAGTGTTGGTTTGGAAAAGATTTAGATGGACAATAGGTAATTGAGACATAGAAATTGAGGCAATGAACAATAGTACACAACTTAAAGATGGTAAATATATATATATTATTTAGTTTTATTAACTAATATTTATATATATTAATTATATTTATTATATTATATTACATTTTATTATATGAGTGTACAACGGCAATCTATTACTAATCAAGATGATATACATTTACAATACAAAGAAGGCATAAAGAGTCAATAAATATTTCTGGTTTATACTATATTTAATCCTATATATAGAAAAATAGCCTAGATAGTATATTCTTATCAGATAAAAAAGAATTTAGTTTTCTTTCAATAATAATGAAGGATGTGAAAGCCAATGGAAGACATGAAAGCCAAACAATATATTTTAATTGAAAATCCATTTGACTTGCATTCAGTTTTTCAAATCTTAGAAAAATGGGGAAAAAAAATGGAAAAATGGGAAAGAAAAGTGGTATTTGTAGTACCACTTAACAAAGTTGTCACTTAAAATGACAATTAAAAAAAAGTCATTTAATTCTTGGGCTTAAAATTCCAAGAGCTGTTGAACCAATATATTTCCTTAGACAAAACAGTGGAATACATAATGTGGGGCAATAAAACAAAATCAATAAGATTTTAATATTATAATATTAATATTTTAAAATATTACTAGATCCTTAAATTTCTGAAAAACAGATCTTGTCAAAATAATATTTTGATCATGATTTTTGCTAAAATGAATTTAATATTCTTATATATGTCAGTAACTGAATTATCCACTGCAAGAATAAAATACTAAGAATCAAACATGAAGCACTTTTATAGATAACTGACTACAGCCTGACAGCTATAAAGTTAAGTGTAAGTTTCACTGTTAAGTGTAAAAAATGGCTGTTCAAATTTTTGCTGGAACATATGCATTAATTGTTGGTCCAGAGATATTTCATATTTTATTGACAATAAAAGGATGAAAATGCAAAATCTCATTGATGATAGGGTTTGCTGATGACAGAAAAGCTGAGAAAATATTAAATAAAGGTTATTACAGTGACAGTGATCACCTGTATGTTTTGGTAGATGGAAATAAATAATATATCAATGCAGCTAGTAGGGTCCATAGCTCTTAGAGAAAAAGAGCTTGTTCCTGGGAAGCAGTGATTGAAAACCTACAAAGGTTGTTTGATGAGCTTTTAAAACTATGCACAGGCTGAAAAGTGGATGTTTCTCACAACTCTATTGAGGAGGGAATGATAAGTAGTTATAATGAAGTCATGTTTTGGTGATGTAGCTCAAATAATCGTAAAACATCACCACCCAAATAATTCACTTACTTTATCCTGTGAGAGATTTGACAGCATAATCACTGTTACCTATAAATCATTAGTGTCTCAGAGGAAATTCAATGTTTACATCAATCTAAACACCTATTCTTTTTCCTGGATTAAAACAAACAAACAAACAAACAACAAAAACAACAAAAAGCACATTCATTAGATAAATGCAGCTCTTTTTCTGGGCTAGAGTGGCCTGATTCTTAAACTTTTAATGAACTATGTAAAAGTGTTAATGTGTTACTTTCAGTCACTTATAAAAGTCAAATGTCAGTAAGAGAAAACAATAAAAAAAGGGGGAGGGGAGGGACAACCCCCCCCCCCCAAAAAAAAATAAAATTATATTATCAAATATAGTAGGCAAAATTTATTTTGCGTTTTTGTTTTTCCAGTCGTTACAACTGTCTGAATCTGATTAATGAATTCTAGTAACTGTACAATATTACATGACTTACTTTTTTACAGAAAACTTCAGTAAAAGTAATTGTAAACTAAGAATGAAAACATAACTTGTAGCTAAAAATACAGAACCATATATTTGTTTTCTTTGTGTCTTCAAAAATCTGGAGTCACATTCACAAATAATTATTCAGTGACTAAATCTAGCGAGGCCTTGTGTATAGGTAACAAATAATTAATTGATTGTTTGAACCATGATAGTATAAACTAAAACTGGATAAGTCAAATAACGTGATATTGTTTTGGATGCAAAATGAGTGCTCCTAATAACCAAAATCATCTGAAAGCAGACTAGGAGAAATAAATAGAATAAAATAGAATAATAAAATAATAAAATAACTTGACTCCAGTTCACCAAAGCTGGAACCTGAGATGTGATCTCAGCTTCATGACAAGTTCATTTGTGAAGAGGAATTGACATTAAAAGGGTAAAATAAAGCAGCACCAGATGTATTTAAAAAATAAAGGCAACCATTGATTAAGGTGACATTCCTTATCAATAAAACAGAACAAAGAAAACAAAGCCTAACCATGTTAAACATTATTTGGCTATTATTTTCTATATATTTTCTCTTAATACACACATGAAGTAACTAACCCCATAGGTTTGATTCTAGATGGGATTAGCACAGATGGGGCCTTTAGGTTATATTTAATTACCTTTGTATCTACATTCCAGTGAAAAGGATTGAGAATGTTGTCCTCTGCAGCTTTAAGTGAGCTTGCCATAAACATATAGCAAGTGTATTACATTTGCTAATCTGTAATTATCATCCCTCACTGCAACACCAGTTGACATGTAACAAGTGTATTCATGGGCAATTGCTGCGTTAAGGGGTGTGGTTGTATTACTTTCTGCCTCACTTAATCATCTGTGCACATAAGAGCACTTGTAAAAAAAACGTATTATTCACCATCTTGATGTGTGCAGGTATCAAATCTAAGATATACAAGTCCTAAACTTTCACATGAGAAAATTAAAGTAAATTGGATTTTTTTTCAGTACAAGACATTCCTACATTATTTTTCCCTTTTACAATTTCTAGTAAATATCTCTAGGAAGACAATTTTGTGAGAATTGTCTCTATATTTACACATATATATATATATAAATATATTTACATATATATATACACACACATTATATATATAATATATAGTATAATATATTAATATATATGTGTGCATATATATATATGCACACACATGTATGTATATATATATGACCACTAAATGAAATGAAACAATACTGAACACTGTGGGAACACTATGCCAGAGACAGCTCAGGGGGATATGTGGGGAACTGAAAATAACGACTACTACCAAATATTTTGTGGAAAATACTATGCTGATGAGATAATCTGCCTTCCGAAGTGCTGGAACATTGTCCTGTTGATTGTTTTAAATTGTGAAAGGAAAGGTTGGGCAAACCCATATCAGAACTCTGTGGATGTTGCCTCTCTAAAAACATATTCAGAGATGTCAGAGATGCCCTCCACACTCAACATGGCAAAAGTGCCATCAGTGTCCCACCACATGGGTGTGACTCCATTATCCTGAACTTCCTTCTTTGCTCCTCACTACATTGACATAAGCTAAGTTCATTGTAGAAATCTGTGGTTTCATGAATCTGGTTTTGGCTCAGAGGAGACCAAAACTTGCACTACCATGAATTATCAGAATTATTATGTATCAGAACTACAGAATTATCAGATTCTGATCCCTTGCAACTGCTCATTCAAGAACAATTTTATGAAGCCATCACTTTTATCTATTCTTTACAGTAGTATTGAGACGGTTTTCAATGAAGTCTTTTAAACACTGGTGGTTCATTGATTTTTCAATTCAATTACAATAACCAAACAACCAAGGAACAGTGGTTTAAGTGAAAATTCAGTTCTACAGAATTTCTTCTTAACAGATGACCAGAGAGTGATGAGGTCTTTGGTTAAGAAAACGAGGGAATGGAAAGCAACTGATCCCAATTATATATTAACTATTACATGACAGAGTTGCATCATAAAACAACAACAACAACCACAAAAGCTCAGAGTTCAGACGATACTTACCTTATTTATAACACTTAAAGGAGGAGGGACAGATTTCTCAAACTGTATCCAATTATGATCAATGTAATGAGTGATAGAAATGGAAATATAACCAATGTGTTTACAGATTTGAAGCCAGAATTCTTCTATGTTGGGTAAATTAAAATATCTCTTCCAAGAAGTGAAATTAGATGTACCAGCTACATATATAGTAAATGGACAGTTTGACTTGTTGATTATCTGTATGAAATGTTTCTAATATTGAATACCAAATTTAAATATGTTCTAGCAATATTTCTAATATGTGTGTGCAAAATGTATATGGTCTATAAATATGCTTAATATATTAGTTCACGTGTATGTGTTTAAATAAACTGATAAAAATACAGGTGATGTTATTCACCATCTTCTACGAATTTGGGAACAAGTCCAGGATCTCCTCCTGCTTTTTCTATATCTTCTTACATTCATCTTTTTAAACTGATTATCTTTCCTTTTGTTTTCTTACAGTCTTGTTCATGGTGTAATGTACAGATCAATTCTCACACAGGAAAATCCAGTGTTTACAGAAAATGGCTAATTTTCCAAGGCACTGGTCCTGAGCCACTGAGCCACATTCACACTGTAGCAGTGTTATTTGAAGATAAAACAGTGGTTAAAAATATTGGGGGGGGGGGGGGGGGGGAGGTAGAGGGTAAGGTGAATGGTACCTTCCTTGCAGTGTTCTGTGTCTTCTTTTCCCAATAGGGTCTTTTCTCCATAATTTTGTGTGTGTGTATGTCTTTGGTTTTGTTTTTCCATTTAATTTTTAATAATTATTTTTACATTTTAGTAACTGAATCTTATAGATTCAAATAGAACTTCATCCTTTGTATGCCTCTGATTTAGGTATTTTTGTTTTGAATTCCATTGTAAAGGCAATAGCTCAGAATCTTTTACAATTTGTTAAGCAGTATTTATTACATCTGTTCCTTATGCAGGTTAAATGATGTTCTTCAGCAGGGATGCTACCCTATGAACAGACTTTGTTCCTAATTGTAATAAAGTATTAATATAATATGATGTTTGATTGTTAAAAGTAACTTTTTATTTACTAAACACTACCAGAGTTTTAAAAATGTAGTAAACAATGTAGATAATGTAAATTCCAGTTGTGAGAACAAACTAACTTTAGTTATACGTACAAACATTATTTGACTGCTCTGCATAATCACAGTTTAAGTAAATATCAAGAGCTACTGTAAAAAGAGTGCACATTAACATGTCTGTCCTTATCCTTAATGCTGACAGAGTATTTCTCATGTTTTGTGGAGTTATATCCTGGCCGTGTAATCTGAACTTTTGTTGTT
>NC_140299.1:82496752-82569252 GCF_964211825.1 Aythya ferina
TTCTGTTCAGACAGATATAAAAACATGCCCTATCATGGACTTCATACATTAATTTTATCTCTTAATGAATCAGTGAGGTTCATCATTCTCTTTTTGTTTTTTGTTTTTGTTTTTTCTTAAAAATAATAGAAATTTGCTGTTAAGATTTAAGTACTTTTTATTTTTCAGTAAGCAAGGAGTTAATTTGGTTGTCATGCAGAGCAGTTCACATTTTGCAACTGAAGAACTCCGCTCATTGAGAAAGGCATGCTAGCTTGTGACAAAAAGGTTTGTCTTGCACTGCTTTGATCAGTTTACACCATTTAATAATCAAAACACTTTTGCTCCATCATTTAACAGACAACTTAATCAGCTGGGCTGTGATCTCCAGCTCAGCAACCAGATGAGACTCTCTTGATGTGGGCTTTGCCACTCCAATTTTTTTCCCTGCAGTAACTGAACATCTAGCTGACAACCACAAACACTTGTGCACAATTTAAAAAAAAAAAAAAAAAAAAAAAAATAGTTACATATTTTTAAGCTGCAAACACACAGCTGTGAAACTCAAGAAAAAGCTGTACATTTTCACTTGCAAATTTATGGATTCAAGAAGTAACATCATTGTGGTTGGCGGATGGTATGATTGCTGGCTCTTTTCCTATTCACCCTGTCTTTTCATACCTTTCCACTATTGCTGAGATCAAAACCACATATTTATCTTAGGCTTATTTTCCAGGAGTCAATCTTTAATTCTCAGATAAAAATTACAAAGTAAAGGGTAATATTTTTATGGTAAATTATTTCAGTCATATTTCATCCAATCTTGTAGTGCATTTGCAACTTGTTTTTAAATATAGTAATTCACATTTTTCTTTTGATAAGGTGACAGGCAAACCTATTTTCTTCCAAGAATTATTCTCTCTAGAAGGAGAAAATGCTACAAGGTTTGAAGATTAGTGTAGTTCATTTTTATTTTCTGTACAAATGTGTGGTATTTTCTATGGTAGTATTAATTTGTGTCAGACCTGAGGTTTTTTTGTTTGTTTGTTTGTTTGTTTTTTAATATCACACACACACAGAATTTCTAGGTTGGAAGAGTCCTCAATATCATCGAGTCCAACCTCTGACCTAATGCTAACAGTCCCCACTAAACCATATCCCTAAGCTCTACATCTAAACGTCTTTTAAAGACTTCCAGGGATGGTGACTCCACCACTTCCCTGGGCAGCCTGTTCCAATGCCTAACAACCCTTTCGGTAAAGAAGTTCTTCCTAACATCTAACCTAAAACTCCCCTGGCGCAACTTTAGCCCATTCCCCCTCATCCTGTCACCAGGCACATGGGAGAACAGACCAACCCCCACCTCATTACAGCCTCCTTTAAGGTATCTGTAGAGAGCGATAAGGTCGCCCCTGAGCCTCCTCTTCTCCAGGCTGAACAAGCCCTGCTCCCTCAGCCGCTCCTCATAGGACTTGTTCTCCAGGCCCCCCACGAGCTTTGTTGCCCTTCTCTGCACCCACTCAAGCACCTCGATGTCCTTCTTGTAGCGAGGGGCCCAAAACTGAACACAGTACTCGAGGTGCGGCCTCGAGTACGCTGAGTACAGGGGGACGATCACCTCCCTAGCCCTGCTGGTCACGCTGTTTCTGATACAAGCCAGGATGCCGTTGGCCTTCTTGGCCACCTGAGCACACTGCTGGTTCATATTCAGCCGACTATCAACCGTCACTCCCAGGTCCTTCTCTGCCTGGCAGCTCTCCAACCATTCCTCTCCCAGCCTGTAGCTCTGCTTGGGGTTATTGCGCCCCAGGTGCAGTACCCGGCACTTGGCCTTGTTGAACTTCATGCATGTAATTTAACTTAAAACTAATTATGCTGAAAACTTCTAATTCAGTGCCCATTACTTGTATCATATCTTTTTTTTCAGAGCCTGTTAGAATGAACAAAGGTGAAAACTAGGGTGTGCATGTTAATATCCTATAAAATTTGATATCATCAGGAATCTTCAGAACCAGCAATTCTAAAGCATTTATATTGTACTTACCTTTACTTAAGTTCAGTGTCACTGTCTCAATTTAGACTAGTTCAGGCTCTGACTCACAGTTAAATCTCCTTGCAAAGACTCTAGTTGGAAAAATGCAGCAAGGTCCTGAATATACCTGTAATTAGTAGATCTTCAGTGTCAAGGTAACACCACTGTGAAAATCATGGGCAGTGACATTCAGCCTGAACAGTGCTTCCCAGTTCTGAGATGGTAGGGTGTATTTCCGTTTACTTTTATAGCATCCTGTGACAGAGATAGATCAACCACTCACAAATACTAAGAGCAATGCTGTAATTTACATTCATGCCGTATTTAACAGTACCTGTTTTTTGTTGTTTGTTTTTTTTTGTTTTCAGCTTTTAACACTGTTATGCCATTCTGTAAGAGATCTGGCAAATGCAGTCCCTACAGGGAGAGGAGAAGGGTACTGGAGCTTGGATAGCAGGGTGGGAAGTGGGGCAGAACAACATTTGTTCTGAGGTCTGCAGAATTGTCTGTATGACTCATCCAATTTACACAATTCCTCTTAGTGGAACTAACTGTACACAAAACAAAGCATATGTACTCAATACATTGAGTAACCTAGATGTTATTAAAACACAGGCCATAAAGGAGCTAAAAATGAGGTCTGCAAGCTTAACAGTAAACCTTGATCAATCTTTTTATGGATAAAATACTTTTTAGTAGGAGAAGAATTAGACAAATGGTCCCTTTTGGTAAAGTGTGGCTTAATAGCTTTTTTGTATTATTATTTTATTATTATTATTTTATTATTATTATTTTTTGAGTATAGCACTTTCTCTCATGTGGCCTGGCCATAGCTAATTTAGCTGTCCTTGTTGTTTTCCATGGGCAGTTACATAGCATACAAGGTACGCTACATAAAAAGGTTACCCTGGGTTCTTTTGCTGCTGGATATAAATGTACATTATAATGCACTGAATAGGCTAATTAGGAATTAAACATTCCTTTAAAATCATTTTAAACTCAAATTATGCTGACAACTGACTTTTTTTTTAGCTCTTTCTCTAATAGTTGTGTTAGACATTGAAGAGCTGTGCTCCAAGTCTTGACACATTGTTCTGACTTATGCTCAATAGCAAAGCATGGCTCTAGGGAATAGTTTTGAACCAAAGTACCTGCTTGTGACAGGTGAACTCCAGTTCTCACGGTTTTTAACTACAAGACCAGTATTCTTTTCCAGAGTTTTTGAACCCTTCCCCCGCCCTTTCTCCTGTAAAATCTACAGACCCCCTAGGAGTTCAACTCAGTAATAGAAAAGGTGACAACCTTACATCTAGCACATTTTTTCTGCACTTTGCTAGATGTGAATTAACTGACAAAATTATCAAAAGAATTTTGAGCAGTGGTGCTAAGTGAGTGTCAGATGAAAAGGAGAGGTTAAATGGGTAAATAAAAACTGGTTTTCTGGCCATCTCCTGTGATTCTATATACAGTATTTCAGATGAAGATTAAAAGCACCATCTGAAGAGAAAACATTCTTCATATCAGTGAAGTTAAAACATGTTAGCAGTGTTTTCTTCTGTATATATCGTCTCACATGCAAGAAAGGATGGATTGAATTCATATCTGAAACAAGACAAGATTTTCCATCTGACCTCATTATGTGTTTCTCTAGAGTGCATCCCTGGTTTTCTGCCTAAACTAAAATGCATGTAGAGAACAGCAAATACAAAGCAGCTCTGTACTGTTGTTACCAAATGTTTTTAATAAGACGGAGGTATTTATTGTTTTGCCACAGTCATATCTTAATTCTAAGAGACATTAGTGCACACTAGATTCCTTTGTTAAAGCAATCCATGTAAGCGGAGGCGTGAACTAATGAGGGGCTTTATGCTTTCCAGCGCAGTTGGCAGCAGAGATGAAGTAGCATTACAGTATATCAGAGAGATTTATACAGAGAATTCTTAATAGAAAATTTTGGGGAACTTGGCCGTCATCGCCTTATAAATAATTAAAATTACTAATTATCATTGTTATAATTCAGGCAGT
The DNA here is from genome assembly GCF_964211825.1 of Aythya ferina. Taxonomy (NCBI): domain Eukaryota; kingdom Metazoa; phylum Chordata; class Aves; order Anseriformes; family Anatidae; genus Aythya; species Aythya ferina. Next base: position 82,500,789 of record NC_140299.1, read on the forward strand.
TTTGCTTTCTGTCAGCATCCACAGTAAAGCCAAGGTTATATTTCTTTTGTTGTAATTTGTAGGATATTTCATTGTCTCAGAATATTTGCCCCTTGTACCTGCAGACTTTTCAGAGGTCAAAGCACATACATAGTATACTCTGCTGTTGAGAAGGCAGAACCTAAACCTGTCCTAGCTTTGCAGTATGGTAATGTCATCTAGTTAAGTATTTTTTTTAAGAAGTGCATGTTTTAGCATAGCACAGAATAATACTTTCTACTCCCAATGCTGTGATACCACGTTAATGCTCCTTTACTTTCACTTCACAGAACATAAACAAAAATTTGAAATGATCCATTTCCAGTCTGTGTATCTCTTCATCATCTATCCCTTTATATTAAAATTGCATTTTAAAGATGTGCAATTTTACTTGCCTCAGGTGTGCTGGACTACAACGACTAACACTTAAATCAGATTAGAAAGTAGTCATCAAATGATGATTCTCCAACAATCACAGCACTGTGTAACAAGTCCATGAACTTTATTTTTCTGTCATTTTAATTGATAAGACCAAACATGACTAATAAGGCTGGGGAGAGTTTTCAAAAATTCCTGACCAATCTGGGAGACTCCACAGGCAAACTATGCCTCTTCAGGTAACTCCAATCCAGTTTTTCCAAATTTTATGGTGGAATAGCTTGTATTATAAGTCAGAAGATATAAGTAATGTGATACTTTCAATCTTAGCTAGGGATTGTAAAGAGGAACTAGCTCAGTTTAATTCAGCATTACCTCTAATATCTCTAAATAATAATTTATCTCTAATAAAGTAGTAAAACTTGAATACCAAGGCACATCTAATTTTAAAAATCATTGTAGGAGTCAGAGTCTCAATGACTTATAGTGGCCTTGGCTTCCAAGTTCTTTGTGCATTTTTTATATTTTTATAATTGTAGTCACATTAAACAGTTATTACCAAAGTAAGATTATTAGTGATAGTAATATGCAGTGGCAAGCTGCAGCAAGCCAATAAATTAAATTTTAAATCAAGGAAAATGTGGAAAGAAAATTCAGGGAGAGGACAAGTTTATCCTTGCCAAAAAATAAAAACTAAAAATCAACAGAACCTATGAATTGCTTGATTTCAGATTTGGAAATAGGGAAGGTCATTTTGAGCAGAAAATCACAGAATGGCTCGAGTTGGAAGTGACCTTAAAGATCATTTAATTACAACACTGCTGCCATGGGCTTGTATGCCACCCACTATATCAGGTTGTCCAGTGCCTTGTCCAACCTGGTCTTGAACACTTCCAGGGTAGGGGCATCCACAATCTCTCTGGCAAGATGATCCAAGTTTTTTGAAAAAGGATAAAAATAGTTTTGTTTAATTAAATAACCAGTTGGTTGGAATGTCAAAGGGAAAAATTGTAATATCAAAGGGGAAAAATTGTCAGTAACTAAACCATAACCATGCTACATGTGGGAAGAGTCAGCAACTCAATCTTTTGTCATCAAGTGTGCTCAGAATTTTTACAGAAAGCCATATCTTCAAAGTTGTTCATCAGACAAAAAGGATTTGGCAGGAGCACCTTAAAAATAAAGCAATTTAAAAAAAAATAACAAATTTCTTCCGTACTTTTTGTGCATTTTTGCTGTTTTCATAGTAATTTGCAAGTTTTCGTATAGAAAGACTTGTTAATTCATCAGAAGAAATAATGAAGCCTTGAAGCAGTGTTAAAAGACCTGAGACAATGACGTTCTCTTAAAGAACACAGTTAGAAATTTCCTTCTCTGCCATCAAGGTCCAGCAAGAAAACAGCTGAAGACACTGACAAACAAATTGCTAAGGTCCTGTGTGCACAACTGCTGTAGTAAATAAATAACACAGGGATATCTACTTAACTTAGTTTAAGTATTGGAGGTGTTTTCCATAGTATGCAATCAAGTGCGTATTTTGTTGTCCAGAAATCAATCAATCAATCAATCAATAAATTAATTAATGGCACAATTCTTACTTAATAGTGCAAAAACATTTGGGATAGTAGGCTGGCTGGCCTGAAATTGAAGAGTCTGAGTTAAAGGTGAGCTTGACTTGAAATTTGGCCAAAGAACTTCCAACCCAAGGTTTTTCCCTGAGGGAAAAAAAAATAAATCATTAGAATTTGGATTTTGACTTCTGTTCAAGAGTTAACATCATCTCATGTAAATGACTGAACTCCCAGAACATATATTATTTCTGGATTAAAATTGTTGTGTCTTGTGAAATTGACACAGAACAAATTTATAAATAACAGTATGCAAGCAAATGTGATATATTCTCATACATTTATGACATCACAAATTTTAAAAATTACAGCTGAAGCAGTGGACACTAAACCAGTCATTTAATCCTGAATGCATAAAATAATCTTTTTAGTGAAAACTGTTTAAACATGCAGTTCAGCACTTTAGCAGTATACAGGTCATCCCTCTGGCTAAGGATCTGCCAGATCTTTAAACACTTTTTTTTTTTTTTCTTTCTTATTTTATTTATTTATTTATTCCATACATAAAGTTTATACTGAAAGCTAAGAAGAGCCTTTGGGCAAAAAGATATAGACAAAATAAAAAAAAATACATCTGAGCCAATTTTATTTTTGGATGTTTCTACCAGTGCTTATATCTCAACAGCATGTGATCTTAAAGTTCGCGCTGCCTATGTTACAGTCCCTGTAGGGGTAGGTAAGGTGAGGAGAGAGAAGCAATCTTAAATTTGAAATGCTCCTTTTTTTTTTTTTTTTTTTCCTGTTTAAGCTAGAGCTTTAATATTATCATATGCCAGCATTCGGTATTTATAGCTTTTATGAGCTTTTTATTTTTATGAGAACCTTCTTCTTGCTTCTATTAGTGTCAAGCAGGTTAAATGAGATGCATCAAACTGCATTGCTACTCTACTTGGAGCCTGAGTGGTGCAGCAAAACAATAGCGCAAAGAGAGTGAACGTTTATCAAGAGAAAGTTTACTTTCAGTGTTAAGAATTAATTTAGCTGAATTGGTGCAGTGAAAGTGGTAAACACAATCCCCCTCACTGTTGTTTGTCAGGGTGTATTATATCACCCTGGATTGCTTTGTCAATAATCTGCCTGGCCTGCAAGCAAGAAATCTAAGATTGCCAGGATGAGTGACAGGCTGGAGATAGCTGATAATTCTAAGGAATTGGAGGTGTAAAATCTTTAAGGACCATGTCTACAGTATAAATGCCAGGGTATCTCCACATCACTGTACTTACAAAGGCAACAGCATTGTTAATGGCAGCCTGTCTGTCCATCAAGTTTGCTACAGGAGGATTTATCCCTCTTTCACTCCTTATCTGCTGTTGCTGTGTTTATTTCTAAACCAGCTGCAGAATAAATTGCCTCTTGTCTTCACCTCCTACACTGAGTACAATGATACGTTCTGCAAAGCCTTAAACTATGGTGTTTTTCAAACATTTCTTTTTCAGAACAGTAACTTCTAATTTTGTTTGTATGTGACTACATGCAGGGCTTTCCATTTTAGGCACTGTAAACATAGGTTCTTTGGTTCTGGTGTTGTTTGTTGTTGTAGTTGTTTGTTTGTTTGTTTGTTTGTTCATTTGTTGTTTTGTTTTGTTTTTCCTTTCTATTTTACTCTTTTCAAGACTCATAAATCTATTCTGCATTGTTAAGGTTTTTGAAATACAAAAGGGAAGACATAATAGAACTGGCTCAGCTGATTAATACGATGTGGAAGTAATATGGCAAATACGGTTCTTTTGTACAACATGAAATATATTCTGGAAACTGACTATAAAGATACCATGACATTTCATGTTTGCTGTGTCTCAGCGACTTCTCTCTTAAGCAGGTACTTTGTAAATAAAGCAAATGTTTTTTTCTAGATGTCAGCCTTTGCAAAGTGAATCTGAAAGTCAAGTTACATAGCTGGTGGCCATATAATGATATCAAGGGTTCCAGATCTAGCTAATTAGTCCATTGAGTATGGCACAAGACAGAGTGTTAACACGCTCTCTCTTCCTTCTGTTTCAAAAAGTGCTGAAAAATGCTGCTATTATTGTAATACTGAGGGCACAGACTTAAGTAAGATGTCATTTTCAAAATCATTTTTAATAGAAGCTGGTGTTCACACTGACCTGGATAGTGCATAGATTACCTTAATATTTGCCTTAATATTTTCCTAAAATAAAACTTTTAAAATAATGATAATTTAAAAAAAATAACTAATTGAAAATGTTTGATTACATTATTTTTGACCCTTTTAAAATTATTTATTTATTTCTTCAGCCATTTAAGGCTTTCTATGTGTTATTCCAAGTTCAGAAAAAAAAATAGAAATAAAAGTTTCAGAACACCAAGAGGAGGTTATTGTCAAAACACTAATAATAATAATTATTATTATAATCTGGTCTCATCTGAAGCAAAGTTTATTTTACAACATTTAGCATATTTCCAGTCAATATTCAGTGTGGCTTGTTTATTCACTTAAAACCTTTAAATAGTAGCTCTCAGAAGAAATAGATCTTGGCATTCCAGTGCATTGCAGTGGTATTATTAAATTATATTTATTTGTTAAATCTGTTTGGCTAAGCTAAGTAATCATGAATAATATCTCTTTCATCTTAACTCTCATCCTCCCATGAACACCTGCAGATATCCTTCTGCTGCATTTTCTCATCAAATGAAAAGTCAGATCTGTCAATAAATCCCTTATTTACAGGTTCTCAGAATGAGAACAAGAGTTACTTGATAATTACTGAACGTTGAGGCCAAGATCTTATTAGCCAGACATTGTATTTAGAGGTGGGCCTATTATTTCCTCTGAAATTCATTACTGAACTCCATGGTAAGAATTTAATTCTGAGAAAATGCTCTCGCTGGGTAGCAAACAAGCCAACAGTTTCATGAGAGTTTAAGCCCATTCAAGTTATGACAGAAGCCACAAAATCAGCCCTGTCTTCCTGTTGCTCCTTATTACTGCTCTAATACAATGTGGGTTCTTGAACAGATATTCTGTAATCCTATAGTGAAATGAATTGGAGAAATTAAATGGATTACACTGATTATTAAAAATAGTAATAATATAATAGCAATAATAACAGTTGTCAGTGGTGGTGCTCTTCATTATTTACTTTATTTTTACACAGAACACTTCCCTAATCTGTTTTAGTAGTAGTCTGTATTACTCAAAGGAAACAGGTTCTGCAAGGCTGGCAGATCAGCCAGAGACAGTCAAAGGCAAAGATGGTCTCAGTTTATGCTGGTTTAAAATGCTTGTTGAACTGTATTCCAAAGTACTCATATCTCACTTATCTATTCCAATTATGGTAGTAGGTGGTACCACAGTAGTTAGGGTGGGAATAGCTGTCTTTCATGTTTCTGTTTCATGGAGACATGAAGTACATGTTTAACCCAAGGACATCGTACCTGAAGGCCTGTATCAAGAAAATACTGAACATCAATGTTTGATTTTGTACCTGTCAAACATTTATTTAGTATGATCTATTAGCAATGTCACAGCACAAAAAAAATCACCACATAGGTAACCATTATTCAAAGGCATGTTGGAAGCAAGAGTGCTGAATCTGTGAATCACATCCAAAATATATACTAATAGATGCTGATTGAAAAAAAAAAAAAAAGTTTTTATTTGCAACAGTCCAAGATATTTACCTATAGCAGTGGCTTAACGATTGCTGTTAAGAGTATGTCTGTTTCAGAATTCTAGTTGGAATAAAACATTTCAGTAATATTATTAAAAGGGGAAGTATTTATATCTGAAATGTATTTATATTTATTGACAAATTTGTATGTTTATGAAAACTTGCAGTCATATATAACATTAAAAATATCTAAAACACTTGGCATCCTTCAATTCAGGGATGGTCATAGTTACAATCACCAAGGCAAAAGTTGTTGTTTATTTATTTACTTTTTTGTTTATTTTTTTTCCTTTAGATCTGCTTTTATTTATATTGACCCTTGAAAAACCAACAAATTCTTTGAATAATTTTGTTTGTTTCTTTGTTTGTTTATTTCTAATGGGCATTTATCCCCTTCTTGAACAAGGTTACCTGTACTGATTTAATTGTATTGCTAGTGAGTTGAATATGCTCTCAGCAAAACCATTCAGCAGTACTTCTTGTTTATAACTCTTTACTATAACTTTTCCTTGTTATTTCCTTTACTATTGCACTTATCCTCCATCTGTCTCTCTGCAGAGGTTCATGCATTGTGCAGCAGCTGATACTCTTTTTCTTCAGAGGATGTATTTGTTACCTCTGCTGTGTGCCAGGACCTCTTCTTGATGGTGTGCCAATGACTGTAAGTCACATTCTCAAATGTAAAACTGTCTTGTCTTCAGATCACATCTCTTTCATCTTCTCCTTACTTACATCCTTACATGACGCACCATGTAAGACAGGAGATGAACTGCTCACAAGAATCACTGAAATTAAGCATGAGAGCTTCCCCAAAATGTTATGAACCCTTAATTCAAAATGTTGGATTCATAATCACATCAGTTACAAATAGTACAATTTACTTATTCTGTTCAAAATATGTGCTGCTGCTACAGCATGGAAATGTGCTCTGTGTCTTATTAGGTCAATTTTTTACCTGTGTTTTATCTAACTTCTAATATAAGACATGATCATCCATTGTCATAAGCGAGAAACTACAAGTGGAAGCAGCAAAAAGAAAGCCATCTGACAAAGGCCCCTTTAGCTAGTACCCAACTTAGTTGCTTAAGGTCATGTGTAGGTTTAGTTCCTACACATGACCTTAAAACATGACATAAACCTACACATTAGTATGTGTAGGTTTAGCTCCACTAAAAATGTTGAGGAACAATCCCAAAATCATAGCAGGATGGTGTGCTGGCACTAACTCCTTAACATCCAGCACTGCCTTTAGATGTACTGGGCTGAAATGGAGAGAGGGTATTTATAAACTGTATTACTTTCCCCCTTTATGCCTGGGAACACAAAAGAATAGTGTGTACCCAGAGTTTTCATGGACCTTGAGCTATGTGCACAATCCTCCCCAGGTCAGATGATGCCTCAGAGGAGATATATTCATGTCATTTTGCCCACCTATGTGAATCTGTAGGAAATGTTTTTGACCTATGTTTTCACTTCATTCAAAATTTAATGGATTACAGTGTTCAAGGAAAACTGCAAAAATGGCAACTATAAGGTTTATAGAAAGAAAAATGATGGTAATTTAGATAAAACTTCTGTATAACTGTTTTTATGTGAAATAAATTCCTCCAGCTGAGTAAGTCTTTTGTGAGACATTTGACTCCAAAGCAGAGCAACCATCATCAGTCTGAGAAAGGGGAGCTGCAGATGAGGGCATTTATATGTTGCTGAGATCCAGATACAAGATGGATTTGAAGTGACATGTCTTTGAGCAGGCAAGCTATTAACAAGATTGTTCTTCATCGAGGACATTCAATAACCAGATCATCTATAACAAGATAATCTTGCGTGAGAGATAAACTCAGTGTTTGTGCGATGATGAAACAGTCCAGAAAAATAAAATACAGAGGAAAGCTGTGAACAGATCAGATTGGGAGTATAGAATAAAAGCAGATTATGGCCCACTCTCTATATGAGCCCTTTTGCTTTGGTTTCCTCTTGTGCTTATTGCTCAGTCTTGTTCAGAGGGCAGATATTAATTTCACAGAAGTTCTAAAATCAACACATGCTACAGACCAGTCACCCACATTCACTGGCTGCCTCACAACCTGAATTAAAAGTTTTGATGATACCATAACACAGGAATGGGAGAAAGGGTGGTTAGGATCTGACCTAAGAGTACAATTTTATTCCCTCCTGACTGGAAACTTGTGTTAATTTGTCTTAAGATCTGGGACATTTTGGAGGGGGTCCTATTATTAATAATAAATGGAGACAGAAAATTTGATTTGCAAGAGGATAATGCTTGGAGATAATGCCAAAGGCTTTAATGGGCAAAAACACACCTTTGCATGTTTTTAGTATGTTTTTAGTATGTGTTCTCAAACAGTATAATTTGACTCTGCTGAAGGAACACCTTTTTTTGGTAAAACTACTCCATATCATATTCTATTACATTAATAATTTCAAAATGTCTGTTGTTATTTCTTGTAACAGGAGCACCTGTAATTGAAATTATCTGTAAATTTTGGGAAAACGTCTGATGCTTTGGAAGGAAATAAAATCTCTAAAATTAAATGTTTAAAGACATTAAGAAAATCAATGATTAGAAGAGACAAAAGAGCTAGTTAAACATTATTTCTGTTGATGGGAAGAATGAAGTGCCTTGCTGTGAAAGAAGTGATTGTCAGAACCAGAGTTACAGAGATCCAAATTCCGAATTTCTGATTTCCCAAGCTGTCTTTTTTTTTTCTTTTTTCTTTTCCCCAACAAGCATTTGAATTGTGTTCACTACTTCAGCAGGTAGTCAGTTTGTCATAAGCACAAATATTGGTATCCTTTGTAATTTTTTTCTAATCATACTCTTTATAGAAATAATATTTAAAAATCAGTATTTTTCACAATAGTATCCTGTAGCAGGGGATGCCACAAATGAATGATGTTTTTTTTATAAATTAATATTAGAGTAATGGGGAGATATCACTTGCATATTTACATGACTCTCTTTTTATTCAAAGAAACATATTACATTACAGTACTACAACTGCAACTACTGTGAAACAATATTTTTTTTACCTTGTAAATAACACTTTAAGTATTCTGTGTTTTCTGAAATATATGTAGAGAGATACATATATAAACTTATTTCTGTTTTTTGTTAAAACTGAGAATGAGTAGCATGATTGTGGCTAGAATTATGGCAGAGAACACCACCATTGCTAAAAGAGGAATATATGATTTGAGCAAAACTCATGATAAAGTTGATATCAAAATAGATGGACAACTTAACATGCTTTGCTCAGCTAGCCTTTTGTTGCATGTTGGTATGCACATATTGATTCAGAGTTTAAATGCAGTGCTTCAACATGGTGACTTGCAAGGGTGGAAGAGGAGGAGGAGAAAGGGGAAAGAGGAGGAAAAGGAAGGATCCTTCCTTCAACATGGTGCACAGGCATGGGTCCTCCTTCACTGGCCTCCCTGCAGACTGTACCTCAAAGCAGTGGGAGGTTGAAGACATCAAAGAAAAGCCAAAGCTGGTCAGCTCTAGAGGGAACAAGAACCAACAGTGATAATGACACTAACAAATGGAGATAAGAGAAATTTATGGTGGAAAAATTATTGTGCTGGAAAGTGCTGTTTTGACGAAATTCAGATGTTCTCTGGAAAGAGGCAGATTTCGCTGTATTTTCTGACAGAAACCCGGCAGAACTGTTGCCAGCTCACCCACCTCTCCAACAGCTTGCCTGGCAGCCCTGGGAGACCCAGCTCGCATCAGGGCTCCCAGCACTTCCCAGCACAAGCTGCAGATGCTAGAGGCTTTCAAGGGCCCTGACTGCAGGCACTGCCAAGCACCCAGTTGTATGGCAGGGAGCCTGGGAGCGGGATACCAGGTCTGTGGGCAGCTCAGGATGCCTCATCTTCTTCTGAAGCACTGTGGTGACAGTGTTGTGTTTAGATTGGGCTTTTTTTTTTTTTTTTTTTCCCCTCACCCTATATTCCCAGATAAGATCTCATAATTCTTGTTCTCTGGGAATTCTTGCAGTGCTGAAGTTTGACTCCACTTTAATGTTTCAGACTTTCCCACAGAGCTACAAATCCAGGCTGTGCTCTGCCCTGAGCTTCCCTCCCCCCTTGCCCCTGGGAGAGCCTGCTGCTATCCGCCTGGGGACAATCAGGCTCCTACTGAAAAAAAGAAATGGCTGCACCTCAGTACTGTGATTTATTTGAGAAGCTCAAAGGGGCAGGGGGAGAGTATCACTAACAAGCAAAATGCTTTGTGGGACTGTGATACATCAGGATGAGAAAGCTGCTTTGCTTTCTCTTTTGCCAAGGGTAAATATTTCTGTCACATTTTGGCTTTATCACTACGTGTATGTGGGTGGAAGGAAGCAGCTCAACAGTTTTGTTGCTGTCATATTTTCAAATTAATGTTTTTTTGTTTGCTTGTTTGTTTGCTTTTATTATTATTTATTCATTTAAAATGTTGGCATTGAGTTCAGAAGCCAGGAGGAAGAGACACCCAGGAGAAAGAGGCCCATTACACTGATCTTTTCAGTTTTTTTCTTTTTTTTTCTTTTTTTTTTCAGTTTTTTTTTCTTTTGTTCTTTTTAGCTCATTTGTTGTTGGGTTGGTCGGGATAGGGGACAGTTGTTAGGAGCTGCTGGGATAAGTCACACATTTTTTGGATGTGGAAGTCAAGATTTTGTTTTCAGTTGTAAACTCATAATAAATGAGAGCCAGGTGTTTTTTCAGTCTTTGATTTAGATGCTGCATGGGGTTTGATGCATTTACTTTAGTTGTACAATGGTGAAACTGGCTTGGCTATGGAGCCTGTACAGTATTGTACACTGTATTTCCTATCTTTATTTCTTAACCATTAATAAACTCAAGAAATACAAGATAATATCTGCCAAGTGTGAGGCAGATAGATCTTAATTGAATGCAAAGTTATTCTAGTTTCAATGTCTTTTTTTTTTTTTTTTCACTTTCTCTCTATTTTATCCTTTTTACCTTATATTACCAGCCATCGGATTCCTCTAAAATGTTTTTGTAGTTGATTCAAGGCTCTCATCTTTCCTGCTGAAAAGGCTAATAGAATGATACCAGTCTCTGGTTCTTGGTGCTAAGTCATTAGAAGTTCCCAATGCTGGGCAGGATTTTTGTGAATTGGTTTGCACAACACATGTGAAGAGACATTCTGGAAGCTTTGTGTAGACATGAAGGAGTCTAGCCAAACAGCAAGTATTGTGTGAAATCTTAATAGTCCTCTGTGGGAGAAATGCAGTGTAATACTTTATTCACATTTGAATCATATTTTGTAAGTAGGATCCTGTGCATCCTTTAATTGACCTTTGGAGGTTTAGGAATTCTGGACTTTACTAGAGGATAGCTGAAGATTTGTCCTTTTCACTACCTTACCTTTGAGGGAGGCCTGAGAAGTTGTTCCTGTAAAGGGATACACCCAGATTCACTGAGGAGTAAGAAAATGGATCTGCCCAACCTTTTAGGATTCAGGAAGAGAGCCACAGATTTATTTTTCCAGTTCCATTCATCTTGCTTATATACCTGGGGACAGAACAGAGTCTGACAATATGTATAAGAGATCAAGAATGCAGGGAGAATAACTTTCAAATGTACATTAACCTCTGTTTGCCAGCCTCAGGTATGGTATTTGTATGTCAGTGAACTGTTCTTTTAATCCACAAATTTTATAAGAGCAATGCAGCTTTTGTGGCATGTGCAAAACAAAAGAAGCCTAAGCTTGGAATATTAGTAGGAGAGCTAACAATAAAGATTTAGTTGGTCTGGCATAGCCATATGGAAAAACTTGAACAATTACTGACTAAGCTTTATGTGGCTCTGGCTAATGTTATTAGTCTCCCACATACGTGAGCATTAAATTCATTAATGAATATTTAAAATAAAAATAAAAATAAAAATGTTGGCAGTTAAGTAGGAGAAATTATTTGTCATCTACACAATTTGCCATTAATCAAATAATAGAGAAGGAAAAGGTAAAAGAGCAACAGAAATATGCTAGCAGCTTTTTTCCTTTGTTTTTCATCCTCCAACAAATTCCAGAACTTGTTGAATCTGTCTTCTTCATGCACTCTTTAACTTCTCTCCTCCATTTATTTGTGTTAGCATTGACCAAACATATATAAACATTTTTTATACAGCATATACAAATATTTATGAGCAATTTCTCAATGATAGTCACTGTTTCTTAGGAATGAGGCTTATTTCTTTATGCCATCTGTCAGAAAAACCTCAGCATGAAAACACCAAAGAGAAGATCCATGCCATGGACTGGTGCTTAAAATTCCTGCATCTTTCAAGCATCCTTACCTGAGCAGCCAGAGATCAGAGTCTGTGCAGGAGATAAGACAAGAAGCAGTTCTCCCATTCATGGTCCACCAAAGGGATGATGAATCCACTTCACACCTGCTATCAATTCCAGTTTCCATGGTCTTGATACCACCACTCAAAAGATTAAGTTGGAAAATGATGAATAGACTCACAAGAAGCAAAATAACTTGCTTTTAATTTTGTTGCTGCTTGTTAGGCCTCCTATTCAGACAAAAAATTCTCACCAGTCATGTTCCAGGAAACATGGGATAAATGTCTCATGCAGAAGCAGAGAGCAGCTTTTCTTCCTTTCTTATAACGAGACTTCTGGGGGACACACTTGGTGTTGTCTGGTTGCTGGTTCTTCTGTCTTTCCATCCCACAACTCCCTGTTCTGCTTTCTAGGACAGAACTCATCCCTTCAGCTTTTTCTTGTTCCTTAACTAAGAATTACTAAATTTCACACTGGGCTCTTTGAAATTTTCAGTCCAATGTTGTGTTTTACACCAAGCAGTCATATGACCCTAAGTACATTACTATTTCAGGTGAGAGTTTGACTCGGACACCCATTCCAGTTCCTGCATCCTGCTCATGATCCCCTTTCACATGTGATGTTTTTGGGAATGGGGTATGAATGGAAGAAAAGATGGAGCAGGAGAAAAGGCTTAGTGAAAATACCTCCAGTTCACCAAAGTGCATTGAAAATGTAAAATAGAATAATAAATACTTAAGACACTTTTTTTTTTTTTTTTAAAAAAGTTTTGCTGCTTATACATTCCTTCAACAATGTGGAAATAAAATTTAGAAAATGTTGCCAAGTGAAATTCCTAATGGATGCCTAAGAGAAGAGTCTGTTCTTCCCTTTTTCTCAGCTTCATATGTTGCTAGGTGTTTCTGTGCTTAATACCACTTCCCCCTCTTCCTTTTTTCCCTTTCATTTTGATTTTCTGTTATTGATGCTGTACTGGCTAAGACGATAAAAGAGATAATTTACAAATCTACACCTGCAAAGTCAAAATCATTGGTTTTCCCTTGCAGAGGGTTCCCTAGGAAATATAAAACTGGGAATCATGGACAATTTACTAACAGTTGTGATATGTATCTCTCTAGAGTAAAAATAAATGAAAAATAAGCTAAATTAAAAAAAAAAAAAAATCAATATTTTATCCTTAAAAGAAGTAAAAAGAGAAAAGAAAAAAATATGTTTCCTTGAAGCCAAAGAGTGGAACCTTGTTTGCCTGGTTGGCTGGTTGTTCTCTGACGGCAAACAGTACTGTAAGTAATGGCTATTTAGTCCCTGCAAGATGCTTAGTCCTCTGTGTTTCACTTTATCGTCCACTACAATACCATAGTTTAGTAGTGTTTTTTTTTCTCTCTCTGAGGAAGAACAAAGGACTTCTAATGAAAATGCACTCCCTTGCCCCGTACATGCAACAACACCTATACTTGTAGACTAATAAAAACATGTACTGATTCATTTCCTTTTTAGCTGGAAACTACAATATGATTTTCCTGGGAAAGTAGTGAAGTTCATAAACAGCCAGTTTGCATTACTAAGCATAGTTCATCAGAAATTCTTGCTTCTCCTGAAAATGGATATAGAGGTGAAGAGTAAGTAATGCCAATCTCTCCAGTTTGGGTTCCACCTTCAAGCTCTCTTTGCTTCCAAGATTTTATCTCCATGCTAAAATAAATATCTCAGTTACATATTTGAATTAATTGTTCCCATTTTTTGAAAGAGCATTTACCATTCCTCTTAACTAAGATGAAGCTAAAGATCCTTTCTAGCTGGCAGTGGGGTCTGTGTGAAGAATGTTTTCTTTCTAATTTCTCTTTTTGTTTGCTTGTTTTTGTAATTTTTTGTTTATTTGTTTGTTAATTAAAATGTTTCTGTGGGAATATAGAAATGAAGATAGAAGGGAAGTTTTTAACAGTACACTTTCAGTGCCTTCACATATCAAAATTCATATATGTATGAAATAAAGAATGAATGTATGAAAAGATGAAAAAAAAACCTATAAGTTAAAACAATTTATATGTAAATATTTGCACAGATGAATGTATAAGCTGATAATGAGATGGCAGCACTATCTTTCATCTACTAGGGATATACAGAATCACAGAATAATTCAGATTCAAAGAGATCTCCGGAGGTCAACTGGTCCAACCCCCTTCTCATATCAGAGCCAACTTAGGTCACATTGCTTAGGGACTTGTCCAAACAAATTTTGATTAATGCAAAGAGTAGATATTAAACAACCTCTCTGGACAGCCTTATAAACAGATTAGCATTTTAGTTTGCATCAGAAGAATGCTTTAGAAACATATCTGCTAATCATCCCCAATTTCTGCACTTGTGTTTGCTTTGTGGAATGGTCTTGGTGCTACAGACTGGATTCCTTTTCATTGGAAATGAAGTGAAATATGTGCTTTAGGAGAACATCTAAAACATTTCCATCAGTAATGATAATTCAATCCACAAGTACAAGTAACAGTTACTCCATATTAATCTAGTCTCCATCAAAACACATAATCATGTGTAGCTTGGGTCTGCAGCTGCAGGAGTTTAATGTTATGGGTACCTCTTCTTATTAATTTGTATTGTATTAATGCAGATCAATCTGTGCAATAAATCCAGTGGAAGAGAAAAAAATAAAGGGGTGGGGGGGGTGGAGGCGGGGGGGGAGGGCAGAATGAGAGAGTGCAGGAGGGGAGAAAATTGATGTTACAGGTTGTATTACCCATTTGGTTCTTTGGCTCTCATGGTATAGCTTAGTGATTTCTGTGATGAATCCTGGTTCATGCTTACAGTTTCTAATTATGTGTCTATTTAAAACAGATAAGTATTATGCCATTAACTTTATTAGTTGGAAAATTAAATATATATGCAAACTCACATACCACTTGTGTCCAGTCTAGGAATTTTATTATCTAGGATACCTTATCTCCATATTGATGCTTTCTAAACAGTGGTACAAAACACAATTTAAATGTTTGAGTCTTCTCATGCACATATATAAAAATAATTTCATTTACACATCTAGTATTTTTGCATCTATTGATGGTTTGTGAAGTATTTGTTAAGTTAATTATATAAATGAGAACAAACATAAGAAATAGAAATTCTTCTTTAAGCTGTAAAGAAACAAAGCAGAAAAGGAACTTTGAGGTGTTCTTTTGCAGAAAACGAACTTTTTTCTGCCTCCAAATTCCCAGAAGCAGAGACTGCTCCATAATTTTTGATCTTTGTGTTAACTTATCAAGATGGATATAACAGCCATTATATGTCAGGTTGGATGGGGATCTAGACAATCTGCAATCTGATCTGAATGGGTGGCATCCCTTTCCCAAGGCAGGGGGTTTGGAACTAAATGATCTTTAAGGTCCCTTCCAAGCCACGCTGTTCTATGATCATTGCTAGATTAAATTATGGACTTATTTTTTTCAGAGGGAGAAATCTTTCTGGGGTGGGACAAAAAGATAATATTTTCTAAGATATATTTTCTTTTCAATGTAAGTATGTTCCACTAATGTTAATGGAAGATATGCATTCACTGAGACAAAATACTCTTTAAGGAAGCTGAGCAATTTCACTCTTAGTATATTTTATAGGACTGCTAGTAAAAGTGGAGTAGGAAATGTCACTATATGTATAAAGAGCCCTGTAAAAGAGCCAAATCTTTGATAAAGGGGGAAAATGATAACTAGGACTTTAAGGATTTGGGGGCAGGTATTATGAATTGAAGAGGCAAGTTGTAACAGCTTCCTTTTTCCAACTGGCATTAATTTTCCTGGGTTCAGCTTTAGCCAGCTGCTCTTCATCCAGGTGCTGATTTTGGCTGAAACATTTGGAGGATAAATGCTATATCCTGTAAAGCATGAAGGAGAATATTTGCATACTCTTTTATATCTCCCAGAGAATTCAGAATATATGGTGGAAAATAATGACGGTATCATGTCAATCAATGCACTAAGTGTCAGAAAATTTGCAGTGTCATTGACTTTCTTTGTCAACAGAAGAACTCTTGACATTATGATCCAGTTGGTTCTTTGTTTGGCTGAATTATTTAGGAATGTTGTTTTGTATCTAAATACCAACAGTAATGAACCTCACTAGACTTCCTGATCATCAGAAATTGACTGTGGTTTCCACATGAGTCTATCAAAAATTAAACATTACCTGAGAGTTAGTGCCTGACACACCAGAAAAAGGGGTTATTCATTAAAATATGTTTTCAGGAGAAATGCAATGCTGAGGTTTATAGCTCAGCCAGCTCTCTGCTAATCTCCACTTTATGATCCTTGTTGAATTTATATCATTTTGTAATATATATATATGATATCTCTTACAAAGAATTAAGTTTTCTCAGTGAAGATATAATTGAATTTAGACAGTCATTGGGAACATGGCTTCCTCATGATAAAAATTGTGTATATAGTTGTGGCGCAAGATCTTTTCCTGTGTACACTACATGGTAGACAGAACCAACTCTGAAGCTTTTCATGAGCACTTATTTACTGTTGTTGAAACATAACACAGCTGTTTTCAATAGTCAACACAGATTCACAAGGAGAAACTAACTAACAAACTTAATTTGCTTTTATAACAAGGTTACACACTGATTTGACCAAGGAAAGCCAGCACATGTCATCTTTTGAGGTTTTAGCAAAGTTTTCAGTACTTCTTCTCACAGTATCCTCCTGGACAAAATGTTCAACATACAGCTAAACAAGTACCCAATAAAATAGGGGAGTAGTTGGATGCTAGGGTTATAGCAAATAGGGTTACATCAGGCTGGTGGACAGTCACTAATGGGGTTCCCTAGGGCTCTGTTTCATGGCCAGTTTTCTTCAGGCTTTTGTAAAAGATCTGGATGCAGCAGTTGAATGTATACTGTCCGCAGATAATATTAAATTAGGGAGGGAGGGAGGGAGGGAGGGAGGGAGGGAGGGAGGGAGGGAGGGAGAGAGGGAGGAAGGAAGGAAGGAAGGAAGGAAGGAAGGAAGGAAGGAAGGAAGGAAGGAAGGAAGGAAGGAAGGAAGGAAGGAAGGAAGGAAGGAAGGAAGGAAGGAAGGAAGGAAGGAAGGAAGGAAGGAAGGAAGGAAGGAAGGAAGGAAAGAGGGAAGGAAGGAAGGAAGGAAGGAAGGAAGGAAGGAAGGAAGGAAGGAAGGAAGGAAGGAAGGAAGGAAGGAAGGAAAGAGGGAAGGAAGGAAGGAGGGAAGGAAGGAGGGAATCCTATGAAGGTGTTTAATTAGGTGAAAAAATAAAGTGTCACGCAATGTTTATTGGGGGGAGGAGGGGTGGGACCCAATAACACAGACTTGTAATTTAATGGCAAAATCTGGGAATTTAGACAGAATTATTTAATAATGCTGGATTAAGTAAGTATATGAAGAAGGTTGTCAAGCTTGATCATCACAGCAAATATTATAAATAAGTGTAATAGACAGCTAGATGCTTTTATGGAAGAGGAGGACACTGAAGGGTGCAGTGACAAAGCAACAAACATGCTTTTTTGAGCTAAGCATTTTCTTCCTGTCTGGCAAATTTTTATGCTCTTTACCATGAATTTTCATTATGATTCAGAGGCATATTACCTTCATTTTCCTCAGTCTGCTAAAGCTAACTGAATTTTTCTTCATTTTCCCAGTTACTGATGGAAGATATCTCCAAGCAATTATGTTATCTTAATATTTTTGTAAGAAAGCTGTCACCACTGCTGAGGACTCAAAATTTAGTTCCCATTAAAGAAAATATATCTTAGTCTGCGTCCTTCAAGATGCCTCTGATATACTGTTATATATATATATACATATATATATAAATTGATAAAACATTGTATTTTGATATACATGTATATATATAATGTATATATAATAAAGGAAACAGAGTGACATACGTTTGGTAGATGCTGCTGATAACTACTTCACACTGGGATAGAAATTTCTGGGTACATAATAAGCTGATAGAGCCCCTTTAGCTTTATAATGGAAAAGATGTCAGTTTGGAAGAGGATATACTAACCCAAATTTCAATGTGACTTAAGGAGTTTCATAGGTACTTTAAGACTTCATAACTTTCCATATCAATAGCCATAAACTGAAATGAATGAAATGAGCCTTCATCTCAGCCACTTTGATGAGGCTGACACCATGTTGAGTAGCTGATTAGGTCTGGCTCCTTACTCTGCAGTCTGTGTCCAGCCATACATTACCCAGCATACCTTAATGCAGCCCTGGAGTTTCCTTGTTTTTTGTTTCTGTCATGATCTGCACCATCAGCCCATACAAGAGCTCCTCACATATTCCATTCTTTGTGATTCTTGCTGCATTCATGGAAGTCATTTTTAGCATTTTACTGTCATTATAAATGATGTTACTTATAATCCAGGTAGTATTGAAGACCTTTGTTGAGGAAGATACTTCAGATCCAATAAAAAGCCCAATTCTTGCTGAAAACTTCTGCTCTGTCTAAACAAAGATTAGGTTTTATTCAAGAAATGTGGGGGGGAGGGAGGGAGAGTTTATGTATGCTTTTTTACTAGTTGTCCCAGATAGAATCACTCAACCTGTCTGTAAGTTACATAAGAAATCAAGAAGAGACTTTTTCTTTGCTATGAGCTTGACAGAAACCAGAAAAAACAGTACAACAATATTGGTCTTTTATTTATTTATTTATCTATCTATCTATTTATTTATTTATTTTTACCTGACATAGAAATCTGTAAAACAGTCAAAAAGAGGTTCAGATTAAGAGATGTATTTTACCCATCTTCAAGCACCATGACAGAAAAGTGTTTCAAAACACAGGAAATTTCAGTTAGAAACTTCTCATGGTCATCACACCAACAACAACACCACATTTCTGTGCTTTAGCTCAGGTAATTTGCAAGTTGGCTTTTAACTTATTTTACTGCTTTCTCTGCTTTGTCCTACACAAGTTTATAAGAAATATGCATAAAACTGAACTAAAATCAATGTTTTAAGGATTTCCTACATAACAGAGGTGTTTGGAAATAAGAGTACCATATAATAACTAAGTAGATTTTGCAAAATTGCCTGCTGTTGTGGAAGCCTTTATCTGTTAATTGTCTAATGATGGGAGGCTAAAAAACTCAGTAGTCTTCTCCTTCCAGAATGTCATTGTTTCTTCTTTGGTAGTATTGCAAAAACTAATACCGTTTCTGAATAATAGACAAGGATATGTTTGGTCATGTTAGTAAAGGCAGACTCCAGTGATGATCACGTAGGTATTCCAATGGCTCTAACAAAATTAAATGACATGATTGTTTATAAGCTTTGGAAAAGTGGGCAGGCCACTAAGGAGGACTTTAAAGAAGTAGCGAGGCTGTGCAGGGACAAAATTAGGAAGGCCAAAGCTCATCTGGAGCTCAATCTGGCTACTGCCGTTAAAGATAACAAAAAACGTTTCTATAAATACATCAACACAAAAAGGAGGACTAAGGAGAATCTCCATCCTTTACTGGATGCGGGGGGAAACTTAGTTACAAGAGATGAGGAAAAGGCGGAGGTGCTCAATGCCTTCTTTGCCTCAGTCTTTAGCGGCAATACCGGATGTTCTCTGGATACCCAGTACCCTGAGCTGGTGGAAGGGGATGGGGAGCAGGATGTGGCCCTCATTATCCATGAAGAACTGGTTGGTGACCTACTACGGCACTTAGATGTGCACAAGTCGATGGGGCCGGATGGGATCCACCCAAGGGTACTGAGGGAACTGGCAGAGGAGCTGGCCAAGCCACTGTCCATCATTTATCAACAGTCCTGGCTATCGGGGGAGGTCCCAATCGACTGGCGGCTAGCAAACGTGACGCCCATCTACAAGAAGGGCCGGAGGGCAGACCCAGGAAACTACAGGCCTGTCAGTTTGACCTCAGTGCCAGGAAAGCTCATGGAGCAGATCCTCCTGAGAGTCATCATGCAGCACTTGAAGGGGAAGCAGGCGATCAGGCCCAGTCAGCATGGCTTTATGAAAGGCAGGTCATGCCTGACGAACCTGATCTCCTTCTATGACAGAGTGACGCGCTGGGTGGATGAGGGAAAGGCTGTGGATGTGGTCTACCTTGACTTCAGCAAGGCTTTTGACACCGTCTCCCACAGCATTCTCCTCAAGAAACTGGCTGCTCTTGGCTTGGACTGGCGCACGCTTCGTTGGGTTAGAAACTGGCTGGATAGCCGGGCCCAAAGAGTCGTGGTGAATGGAGCCAAGTCCAGTTGGAGGCCAGTCACTAGTGGCGTCCCCCAGGGCTCGGTGCTGGGGCCGGTCCTCTTTAATATCTTCATCGATGATCTGGACGAGGGCATCGAGTGCACCCTCAGTAAGTTCACAGATGACACCAAGTTAGGTGCGTGTGTCGATCTGCTTGAGGGTAGGAAAGCTCTGCAGGAGGATCTGGATAGGCTGGACCGATGGGCTGAGGTCAACTGCATGAAGTTTAACAAGGCCAAGTGCCGGATCCTGCACCTGGGGCGCAATAACCCCAAGCAGAGCTACAGGCTGGGAGAGGAATGGTTGGAAAGCTGCCAGGCAGAGAAGGACCTGGGAGTGATGGTGGACAGTCGGCTGAATATGAGCCAGCAGTGTGCTCAGGTGGCCAAGAAGGCCAACGGCATCCTGGCTTGTATTAGGAACAGCGTGACCAGCAGGGCTAGGGAGGTGATCGTCCCCCTGTACTCAGCTCTGGTGAGGCCGCACCTCGAGTACTGTGTTCAGTTTTGGGCCCCTCGCTACAAGAAGGACATCGAGGTGCTTGAGCGGGTGCAGAGAAGGGCGACGAAGCTGGTGAGGGGCCTGGAGAACAAGTCCTACGAGGAGCGGCTGAGGGAGCTGGGCTTGTTCAGCCTGGAGAAGAGGAGGCTCAGGGGTGACCTTATTGCTCTTTACAGATACCTTAAAGGAGGCTGTAGAGAGGTGGGGGTTGGCCTGTTCTCCCACGTGCCTGGTGACAGGACGAGGGGGAATGGGCTTAAGTTGAGCCAGGGGAGTTTTAGGTTAGATGTTAGGAAGAACTTCTTTACAGAAAGGGTTGTGAGGCATTGGAACAGGCTGCCCAGGGAAGTGGTGGAGTCACCATCCCTGGAAGTCTTCAAAAGACGCTTAGATGTACAGCTTAGGGATATGGTTTAGTGGAGGGCTGTTAGCGTTAGGTTGGAGGTTGGACTCGATGACCTTGAGGTCTCTTCCAACCTAGAAAATTCTGTGATTCTGTGATTCTGTGACAAATATGCTTCCTAAAATAAGTGAGCAGATACAGTACAAGCCAGTATTCATGTCCTATTATCAACTTTTTGTGCTTCTTATTAAACCCATGTGTATATCATGAAGAAATATGACAGATTTCACAGATTAGTCATGGTAAAATGGTAAATTTCACAATTAGTCATAGTCTATTAGAAAATGATCTAGAAATCTAGTTTAAGTCTTCTTTTTATCATTAGAGAGCTTAAGATTGTCTTTGCTTCATAATGATCTTGAATTTCACCTCATAATCAACACTTGAATTTTTAAATTAAGTATCAAAAAAAAAAAGTATCTTTTTCAAATACTTCAGATATTTATTTCTGAAAACCAATTTAAATTTGTCCTATATAAATGCCAGTTTGCATCAGGGCCAGAAGCCCAATTGCTGTACTAAAATTTGCACTCTTTCATCTCATAGAAATAATACTAAATTTGGAATCTTAATGCAGTTTTGTTAAAATATTAATAATAATTAAAAAAAGACAAATGTTACACATATATCATAGTAGTTTTTAATTACCCCAAATTTATAGCTATTTAATCCATTCTGTATAGAAACAACAATTTTCTAGCCTGTAATTTACTTTGCTCTTTGTGTCACTAGATCATTTATTGTCCAATTTACAATTTGGAAACATTAAAAACTACTGACCTTCAGCGTCTTTTATTCACTGCCTTGACTGTGCCAATGGCTTGCATTGAAAGATGTACCAGAAGATTTCTTTAGCCTCCTCATTTATCTTGGATCATGGGGACATTTTTTCAGTTCGTCCATCTTGACAATTTAGATCTGTGACATCCATATCTGCACAACTTTAGTTAGTGACATTAGGTGTATGTAAGCTCAATTTAAAACAAAACACGGAGTAATTTTGTTTGATTCAGTTTTCATACAACTTACAACATCTTAAAAGGATTTTCTTTTCTTTTTTTTTTTAATTTTTGTTTTTTTTTTTTTAAAGAAAAAAAAAAAAAGTGAAGCAATGTTCTCTTAATATGACTGAAGATAAGAAACAAAAAGTTGAATTTCTGATACACGCCCCTCTGCTCTTTCCTCTTTCAGAGACATTGTGATGGCAGATACTACTGGGGCATAGTCATGGTTTTGAAAATGGTATTGCTAATGTTGTAACAACCACACAAGGTTCCAAACACTGCTTCTGGGGGTGTTTAAGGGAAGGCTGGATGTGACACTTAGGGACATGGTTTAGTGGGTGATACTGGTGGTAGGGAACCAACAATCGTTGGTTCAGATGATCTTGGTCTT
The DNA here is from genome assembly GCF_964211825.1 of Aythya ferina. Classification (NCBI taxonomy): domain Eukaryota; kingdom Metazoa; phylum Chordata; class Aves; order Anseriformes; family Anatidae; genus Aythya; species Aythya ferina. Next base: position 82,523,298 of record NC_140299.1, read on the forward strand.
TTCCAATCTTTATGATTCCTTTTGTATTGATTTATGATACCATTTGCATTTATGATAACTTTGCATTCCAGCTGAGTAAAGCTAGTGTATCATAGATTAATGTACACAGGATCACAAAAGCAAACTTGAGTCATTTAGTTTGGTCTATTATAAAAACAATGGACTCAATTTGATAACATTTTTTAGTATGTGTCTAAATATGTGAAGAAGCCATGAATTTCCAAAAAGTTCCCCTTGAAGTTATCTTTAGTTTTGTTTGCAAGTATATCTAAAGAGCATCACAACATTGTTTTCATAGACCCTAAAAAGTCTTAATATTGCATGTCAGTTTCAGTGCAGATTTATTTGTGTTATGTAGAACTGTCAATAAAAGTAGTAGATCATTTGAATAAGTTATAAACAAACACAATGATGTTTTGATAAGACTTGATGTGACAAATATTACTGATGGCTCAGACATCCTCCCACTCAAATTAAAAAATTTCACAGATGTGAAGACCAAGATATTTTAGAGATTTATATTATTTTCCATTGCACTTGTGTAGCAAAGCTAAGTTCTTCATATAACATGAGTTTTAAAATTGCCTTAGACTGAGAAAACAAACAAACAAACAAACAAACAAACAAAACAGGTATGAGGTTGTTCTATTTTGCCTTCTTAAACACACAACCTTGTATGTTCTACTTGTACGATAAGACTTTGCCATAGTTTTCTAAAAGCGATGGATCTGGAAGTCTGATATACTCTTTAAAGACAAATTTATAGAATAGGAAGAACTAACACATCCTTAGGTCATGATGTCCAGTACTTCTGATAGAATTTGAATTGAGTGACCAGTAATGAAAATCAGATATGGTATACAAACATTCATGATTTTGGTAAGACTTTAACATACACAAGTTAATAAATTACAATTTAATATCAGTTAAATAAAAGCTTTAAGAAGAGCATGGAGAAGGCAGATGTCAGTTAGAGATTATTATTTTTAAAGAAAATTTAAGAATGTAATTAAAAGATCTACTTCTAATTTTCTCTCTGGCACTGAAATATGTCCTAGCAGAATACAAGAGCCTTGAACACAATATAGGCAATTCATCACTGAATCAGTTATGATATGGAAACTTTTCTTTTACATTTTAATCCTTTAAATATCACATAATCCTTTTATATCACATGTTGTACAGACAAGGCCTATCAATAACTTCTTGAAACTAGACTGTGTAGATTCAAAGATTTACTGGAATCAATCTGTGAGCCTTTTAATAATACCATGTAAGTCATGAGACAAGGGTCAGAGCAGTCATAGTTCTTTGGTTTGAAATGAAGCTCTCAGAGAGGGAGCTAAAAAATATGTACTTGTACAGAACCATTTGAAATTGAATTATTTGCATGCACACACTTTTAAAACTCAGGTAGTTTAACACTTCATGAAAATATCATACATATTTGTAAAGACAAGGTTTACGTTGCAACATGTTCTGCTTCTACTGATCACTTGTGCAGTGCTTGTCCATAAAAATTCAATGCTGCCTGGGAAAATAAGAATCACTGTGCCAAGTAGTTAACATGCACTTGTATTACTGAAATATATGGTATTTCCATGTTTAGAAGTATGCCAGCACACATAGCTGCAAGTATGTCATACATCAGGAAATCCACACCAAATTCAGGCAGGCTTCAGATTCTCCCACCAGAAAATTTTACATGGGAAAAGGTTATCCTCAAGGAAGCCTTGGAGTCACCTATTGCTAAGTAATTAAAAGAAAGTTTAAGCAAATCTGTGAAACTCTTTGATTTAGGAAACTAAATTGCGACATAAAATATCCTCCTTTCACCTGTTAATTTATTTTGCGATAGAATTTTCAATGTTTGAAGTCTATTCTCCAAACAGACTGCAGGATCTTCACTGAAGTATTCAAACTGCTGTTCATTAATGTTATTGGGTCAAGAAATAATAATAATAATAATAATTAATAATAATAATAATAATAATAATAATAATAATAATAATAATAATAATGAATAGCAGTCTCAATGATCCTAAGGTGTAAATAACAACCTGTAAAAATACAGCAAAAAAATCCCTTATGCAAATTGATTTTCTTTCTATTTTTCTTTGCAATGGCTTCAGGTTAGAGGAAGGGAACATCTCTCTATTTCCAGTTTCATTCAAAACTAATAAATCCCTTTGGTCTTTTAATTCTGGTTCACCTCTGACCATACTTGTCCATTATCTCATCTCTGTTTTGTGTGAGTTTTTCCTTTAACATTTTTTGTGTGGTGTTTTTTTTTTTGTTTGTTTGTTTGTTTGTTTGTTGGTGGTGGTGGTGTTTTTTTTTTTCCTTTAACATTTTCCAAAGAATTGATCAGCAGTCACGGCTGCAAAAGGAAGTTGCTCATGATGGAGGGCGGGGTTCCATACATGCAAATCCAGAAAGTATTAATCCATGTAGTCATCGATATATTATATTAAAAAAATATATAAATCAATAATAGAAAACAAACAAGAAAAAAAATAGACTGTGTTAAATACAAATTCATGTTTCAACAGCAGTGGCAGACATAGCCCACTCACTAACACTTTCCACCTTTCTGTCATTGATCTTATAAACAAATGAGAAAATAATGTTCATTATTATTATACACTGCTAACAGTGTAAATTTTCTACTTTTATCCAAGGTGTTACAGGTTTCTCCGTTACAGGTTCTTTAATTTCTGTTGATAATTCTGTTTTAGACTGAGCTTAAATGATTCCATGGGTTAAAAATTATTTTTAAAAGTTCTCTGAGAAGATAAATAAAGTTATATTTTCTTGAGAGATGAGTAAAAGAGATGACAATTAATTGAATGTAAATGTATGTAACCTAATGTGAAGCACTGTAGTTTCAGGAAACCACTTTTCCCATTGATTTGAATTTAATTTGCTACATGGTGTATTTTCAGTGCAGTGGCATTCTCTGATCAGTTGCAGATGATAAATTCACAAATTGAAAAGAAAAAAAAAAAAAGCATTTTTGCATTTTAAGAATGAAATCATCTAAATCATGCAAGTATGTCTAATGATGGCAGTTCTAAGGTCACAGTAGGGTAGTTTTTGTCCTTATAATCAAGGGTGATTATTATGCAGCATTTTCTATATAGAAAACTGTATATGTATGTCCATCATCTCTACAATTCTTTTGAGATTCTGCTTTTTTCATATGACCTAAAAGCAATTAACATTAAATATGTGTTGTGGTTTGTAGTTTGTTCAGAAGCTTCTTATCTACCAATGTTTACATTTAAAAAAAAAAAAAAGTTCCGCAAATAAGATTCTCTTTTGGTGCATTTGTTCTGATCTGAACATTTTTCACTTTCTCTAGATACTTTATATATCCACTTTTACTTGTTATTTGCCAGCACTTCATAAGAAAATATTTTGAGGAGGGGTGAAAAGAAATAAAAATATCTCATAAAACAAAACTGCATTTATTTCATAGATGACCTTCAGATTTTCCACTGGATCAAGTTTACCAGACAAGGCCTCTAGTTGGAGTACCAGAAAGTCAATGTGTTTGACATGCTTGGATCATCTGTTGTCCAGTGCAGAAGACATATTTTTCTTCTAAATTGTTCATGACTTACACAGAGGTTTTTTGGGCTGTGATGAGGTATCTCCAGTTCAGTTTAGCAGTGATCTAAAATGTCTTATTTTGTTATCATAAAGAAAAAAAAAAAATATATATATATATATATACATATAGGTATTTAAAGCTTTACAAGAAAAAATTAAATGATACAAGTGTGTGCATATTCAATTAAAACAGCAAATAAACAAGCATCCTCCCTGTGAAACCTTCTACATTTCTCCTTCTCTGTATTGGAGAGCTAATTTTTTTAACTGGAGGAATCAAGCCTAGCAATCTGAAAAAAAAAAAAAAAAAAAAAAAAAAAAAAAAAAAAAAAAGAGAGAGAGAGAAAGAGAGTGAAAGAGAACTTGCCCATACCAAGACTGCAAAAGGCCTTACTACCTTAGGGCATTAATTACTGCTTTAAGAGATGGTCTTTGCAGAGGAGGTGCAGCAGTAGCAATAATTATTATTGGCAATATCTTCATAATCAAAAGTTTCTACACCAGCTTAACCACAGGGGGGTTACCCTTATAAACTAAATTCAACTGAAAGGAACAGTAAGAACCCCAGAAAATCTGCTTTAAAAAGATGAGAGGCAGAAGCACAGCTTTGCTTGAACTCAGACAAATCCTCATCTCCCTGAGCAGATTTCTCCTTCTTCCAAAATAACAGACTTGTTTAAAAAAAATATATATATAAGCAAAGCACAAGAAGTACCTGTGGCTGATGGAACTTGACCCTAACACAAATCCATCTGCTCTTCACTTGCCCCTGAAGGTCAGAGTTGAGGTGGGGAGCAGTGTTTGCTGTTGCTGTCTAGCCTCTACCTGGTATGTGGATAAATATATTCTCCAGAGCTGTCAATCAGGAATTTCTCATGCACTCTGAATTCACTCAGAAACAGTCAAGCAGTACTGAAGCACACAGGAGGAATGATGCTTTTGTTCAGCTGTGCTACTTTCAGATGCACCTCTAAATGCATAAAGGAGAGTGCATATTAAATCATGAGAGATCATAGATTATTATTGCTGAATCACTTGATTGCTCTGTTTTCTCTATAGACTAATAGACAGTATTAACTGCTATGTTTATAGTGATCTTTTTTGTTTGTTTGTTTGTTTGTTTGTTTGTTGTTGTTGTTGTTGTTGTTTTTCAGTAAAATGATGGTGGCATTATCAGCTCATGCCCAGAGAGAGTGTCCTTTCCACAAGCAAGAGTTGCTCTGTGCTGTAGAAGCCTGTTGATCTGAATTCCCTTGTTTTTTTACTTCCTGTTTGCACACGAATGGAAGCAAAATATCCCAGTGCGTGTTTGAACAGCTTGAGCGTTGTTGACCTGGGAACTATTTTTCAGTGATCTAAGGATTAGCTAGGGGTTTAAGCATTTTTTGTAATTTCAGATTCAACATCCCTTGTAGACCTCCAAGGCTTTGTTTCCATCAGTTACACTTGTTATATACTCAGCTACTGAAGGGGCAGTTGGATTTATTTTTCTTTTTCTAGATTGCTGGTGATAAAAATTAAAGGAGAAGAGACAACTAATGTTTTGAACTATACAGTGACATAAGGCAGCCCATGCTTAAGTATTTACTCCACAATATATGATAATAGTTCTACTGTGAACATTACATCAAATAGTGGTAATTCAAACATTTTTGAATGATCACAATTGCATCTATTTCTATAGCATATAGTAGAGTAGAATATATTTTAGTTTTGCCATGAACTTACACAAGGATTTTAGTAATCTTAAAATTAAAGTGGCATGATGAACTAGTATTACTAAATTATGATTTACCGTACCATGTCAAGAGTGATAAATGACATAAATTCAGACTTTTCCTACACAAGAATGGGTGTCAGTTAGCCACTGAAAAAAATGGTAAATTATTAAGTGATATGCTATTTAAAATGTTAAATCAAAATATGTTTTAATCCTTCTGGGAGTTCAGAAATTTTTTTGGGGGGGGGTTGGGGAGGAGGGGGGGAGGAGGGAGGGTCTCACTTTTTTGTGTGACATGTAAACCTTTTATTCAGACAAGGCTACTTTTTTTTTGTTTGTTTGTTTGTTTTTGTTTTTTTTTGTTTTTTCTTCAGCCAGGTCCCACAGGGTTGGCTATGCTGAGACCAGAAAGTACTGGGGCAGTACAAGAACCTTCTGTTTTCCGGTTCAGTTTTCACTCTCATTATTCTCTCTATATTATATGTGTGTAATAAGCTTCAAAAAGTTGGCTATTCATAATAGTATTCATTAATTTTCCTGTAATGCCAAATGGAAGAAGCGTAGCCAGCTAGCCTGCTTCTGTTTGACTGATACCTGATGCCACAACTGAACAAGAAAGACAGGAAGTTATTCTTCAGGATCAGACATAGCATTGAAGCTCAGAGATGGAAAACTCGTCAGAGAGATGAAGAGCATATGTGCAATTTTCTTGGCCTTCTGTGGCAAATCTGGCTAAAGACCTTGTCACTCCTTTGCCTTTCCTTCTCATCCCTCTGCCACACAGAGACATAGAGAAGACCGAATATTATAAATCACACTATTCACATGCAGTGAGTAAAGAAAAATGGATGTTTTTAGAGGGGGCCATTAACCTGGTTCCATTCCAGTTACATGACTCAGAGAGCGGCCATGCACAGCTGAGTCAGCACAGTCCAGAGGCTGATGTATGGAAGGGAATGAAGGGTGTAGCGTGGAAGTTTCTAGATTTGTGTTTACTGCTGAAGACTCTGTGTGGTTTTTGATCACAGGAACCAGCATAATCATGGTGGGCACAGTTCCTCTAGCTGTGCGTGTGAGGAATCAGAGAAGGAAGAGGAGCACAAGGCAAACAAAAGATGTTGAAAGGATGAGAGAAAGAGTTGGCAAATCTTTTGCTCATGATTCTGCTGGGATTTTCTCACATGAACTTTGGGAAATCTCTCGAACTCTTCATAAGTAGCTTTCACCTTTGTGAAATATGGGATTGGGAGGGGGGAAAGAGGAGGATGTTACCCTTATTCAATTTATCTATTTAAGGGGGAGTGCGGCTGGTACTGCTTAGTGATTGTGATTGGGTGCTATTCATAAAATTATTATACATAATATAATATACATATTATTATACATAATATACATTATTATACATAAAATAATAATAATAATAATAATAATAATAATAATAATAATAATAATAATAATAATAATAATAAAGTGATGACAAATTAGAAATAGGCCAAAGTTGCTACTGTTAAATGATTAACACAAAACTCGAAGGGCTTGAGCATGTGCACACCTTCTGTGTATCAAAAGTTCTCACCTCAGAAATTTAGTTATAAGTGCCTTTTGCATCTCTAAATGGGGAGAAAGACCAGTTCTTCCTATTAGTTTTTGAAAATGTTCTTGGAGGTAAGGGTAGCTCAGATTAACAATGGAAAAAAATACTACTAGACTACTTTGAAATCATTTGAACATTGCTGGCTTAATATCCAGACCTACTCACTCAATATACCTACCCACAAAAATATCAAAAACATTTCATATGTTTTTAATCAACATAATGTTGACAATGAAACATCAATTCCTGTTTTGTATTTCTCTTAAGAGTAAAACAAAATAAATAAATAAATAAATTTATATATATATATATATATATATATACATATATATAAGCAAGCAGTGGGTGAATAAAGAAAAAAAGGTTAAGCCTGTGGCAAAAATAGGATCAGACAAAAATGAGACAGAAATATTCTAATGAAAATGTAGATACCATACATATGCATGCCACCTAGTTGTGCCAGTTTAGATTTGGTTTGTTGTTTCTTTAGCCTTACATATATTATGGACTTCCTTTAAGCCAGAAAAACAAAAAAACACAAACACACATGCACACACACACATGCACACACACACAAAACACTTATAATTGAATCTCTCTTAAGTAACAAAACAGTATTTTTAATTAGAAGAAAAAAAAAAAAAAAAAAGAACCACAAACAAACAAAGACAAAAGTATAGTGGAGATGTTCTAAAAAACATCGTTATAATTTGGAAAAGGAGGACTAGAATTTAAATCTATATACTACTTCGTTGTATGAAATGAATTTCAGATTGTGAGCTGCATAGATATTGCTTTATTTATTTCATGGATCATATTGAAAGGAATGTCAATCATGGAGTCTAGCTGTCCCTTAAAAGTCACAGAACTTGAGGTTTCAAAAAAAAAAAGTTACGTGTTTTTTATTATCTAGGAAGGTAATCAGGGTATTGAGACTATGGACATTAGTGCGCATGCTAACCTATGCAGTTCTCATGCAATTCTCATGCCTTGTCATGCCTTGAAATTTCCCACTTACACGTGTTTTCTGATCCTGATTTCAAGTCTTGGATTTATGTGGGTTTTTTTTGTTAATATATACTGAAAGAGATGTTTACTTTATGTAGATTATTGACTTTTTACACAGCAGGAATGTAGTTTGCCCTTCTGCTTGAATATCTGAATCCCAGCCCATGTGAATCAGCTATTAGTTTGTCAACTGCTAAATATAAACATATAAACATTTAATGTTTGTGAATTTTCCTAAAAGTCTTCTATCTTCGATTCATGTTATTAGAGGAAGGGAACAGCCTCTGTGTAATAAACAAATAAATGAACTAATTAAAAAAACCCTTTGGCTAAGTCAAACTTGCAATTTTAAAGTGTTGCAAATACTGTATGTCTTCTGTAAGTGGCATTATGCAACTTTTGGTTTTCTTCAGCTTCTATTTTTTGAAATAGTTCAACAAGTAGTTTAGAGTACTTCAGAATGTTTTAACAAAGTGCAGATTGTCTCATGTATTATTTAGAATAATTCAGGCTCTAACATATATATATATATTAAATTCATAGGTTAATATTCTTCTAAATAAAACATTAGAAGCATGTGATAATTGGCATTTTACCTTGACATGTCAAGGTCATAACTAATTCCCCAAATAAAATTATGAGATCAGTTTCTTATGTCTAAACAGAGTACCACCACTTTCTGGAGTAAAACTACATATAAGGATTTTTCTTCTCAAATCTTCATTTATGAGATTCCATGTTCTTTCTGATTCTCCTCACTTTTGTTTTCTTTGACATGAGCCTAGGAACTCTTACACCAGCATTGAGGTAAGTAATTGTTATCTCTTGCAAACGAGGCTTACTACATTTAAAACAGAATCAGCTAAGATTAATTCTGCACTAAGTACTACAAATCTGAGATCTCTGAGTATGTCAACTCTGATTACAAAACATTATCTTTAGAATAATATCTCATCACTAGATTTATTTTTTGTTGGCTGTAAGAGTTGTGTAGATTTCCAAGAGTTCACATACTTCAAGGTTAACTTGTGGTCATGCTGTTTCTTTTTAGGCAAATAAGATGTAGTATATATAACCCAAACTGTTTGGAAAAAAAAAAAAAAAAAAAAAAAAAAAAAAAGTGAGATTGCTGCTCCATTATTTTTATTTATTTATTTATTTTATTTTTTATCAACACAATTGTTTCTGCTTATTGGTGTCTCCCTCCCACTCTTTTTAGCAGCTGCTTTACTGTGACAAGTTACCTCCAGCAAAGTGGGAAGATGAGCAGCTGCTTGCAGAACCAAAGCCAATCTTCTGCCTGGGATCAGTTGGCAAGAGTTTCTGTGAAAGAAGCGAGGATGCAGTAAATGATATGTACTGAATTAATTGTACCTACTATCAGCCTGTCTCCAAAACTTGCTGGGAAATCTATCTATCCATTTGAGCAACAAAAACAACAAAAAATGACTTCCTAATCATCTTTGAAGGTTAAAAAGACTTAAGTCAGATTAGTCTATTCACAGGAACTATCGCAGAGCTGATGCATTTTTTTTGTTTGTTTGTTTGTTTGTTTGTTTATCAAATTGCATTTATTTTTTTTTCAAATTGCTTTCAATCAGATTTTTCAGTAAGGATGTATGTCTGTGTGTGATTTTTTGGTGTGAAGGGATGACTTTATTTATTTATTTATTGTTGTGGTGTTTTGGAGGTTGCAAATACTGACAGAGGACTAAGCTGTCATCCTATAACATTTGTTCCTTTAGACTACCAGGCATTGTAAGGTTGATTCAAGTACCTTACTTTCTATGGCACTAATGGTTTGTATTATTGCTTCCACCCACAAAGTAAGAATGTAAAGATCCTCTTCCATGATACTCTTACATTTGGTATGAACTTAAATACTGTGTTTGACAAATACATACATATGTATATACATATATATATAATATACATATTATATATACATATATAATACATATATGATATATATTAATTATAATTATATATAATTATATTAAATAATATATTATGTAATATATTATAATAATATATATAATATTATATAATATATATATTATATATATATAATGCACTATTTTATGCAGGGTTACTATGAAGGGTCGAGGCTTTAGATGGAACTTAGATACACACAGAGTTCAACATCTTTGTTTTGAAAATAACATTGAACTTCCTAGAATAACATTTAAAAGGATTATGGGGGAAGATAAGAGACCACCTGTGGAAAGGTGGTCAAATTGAGGATCATGGAAGAGATTTTCTAGCAGATGAAAGGAACCTATTTGTTTTGTGAGGAATGATAATAATAATGATATCTACATGGACACAGACATTGTTTTACTGTTATTGTTGCCCTTTCTCATTCAGAAATTTGGTATTTTATCAACATATGAAAATGTAATACGTTATGTACTCCTGAGGTAGGAGGTTTTGCATCTGATGGTTCAGGAGATTCTTCTTGATAGTGTTTTCCTCATTTTACCTCCCATTTCCATCCAAAGTGTTGAGATGGATCAGTAGAAGAAAATTATGTCATCAGAGTAAGGACAGATAAGCAGAATGTGAATATTTGACACTTCTAATACAACTAGAAAATCATTGATTCTAAACCTGAGAGCATAGAAACTCTGAATAAATCAAACCTATTTGATTTCTTCTAGCATAAGGTGGACTGAATTCTTTACCAGGCCAAGTCCTGGGGCCATCCCTCTCTTACTGTTATGGGATTTTTTGATTTCTATTACTGCATGATAGATAAAATGTCTTTTTTCCCCATGATCTTAACCTGCAGAAGCAGAGTGTTTAAGCTTCCATTACACCTGTTGTATGAAAGAGCAGGGAAGGCATTTATCCTTGAAGATTTGGTGAGAGATTAAGCAGTGGAGAGCTATCAGATCATCAAAACAAAATCTTAAGTTAGATTCAAATAAATGTGAAGAGCCTGGAGCTTGTTACAGCAAGACAAGGAGTAAATCATGTGGAGAAAGTGTTTTGTTTGTTTTGTCCATCCTGTCATGTCCCATGTCCCCCCCACATCCCAAAAAACATAGGGGTTGTGAAATGTATTTGCATCATTGGCATTCCAGGGTTGTATTCTGTCACCTCAGGAAGACAAAGTGTTTTGCCAACTGTTGGAGGAAACTTTTATCTATCCCTGTGACTTGTGCTTGGTAACAGGAGAAGAGGCTGGTCTGGAGGCCAGGCAGAGCAGCTGCTACAGAAGCAGCTGGCGGCAGTCAGGATGGGTGATTTACATGTTCAACCATTCAAAATCAGCTGAAAATTATTTAGCTGTATTCAGATGGTCAAATAATGTTAGTGTTTGCATTGCTCAGCATTTTCCTTTCATTCCTTTCCTTACCATCTAGCTGCAAAATATCCTGTGGGTTAAAGGATGGCACATGGAACACAGGGTTTCAAAAACAACAAAAAGGGCTGTCTTTTTAATGCTGTACTATAAGTCATTTTTCACTAAGGGATTTTAAATTAGTTTTCAAGGGGGGTTGTATTCTAGCATTCCTTCAATGATTCTGACAGAGATGCACGGACAAGACAAATATCTCAAGACAAAAATATTTTGTAATTCTAAAGTCTTAGGGAAAAAGAAGGAAATTTGGAATTCATTTAACCACACTGGCAATTTGGTCAAAATTATATATATTTTTTTGTTTCATTGTCAAACATAATGTTATCTTTGTATCCGCTTATAATATAACCCTTTCAAAAGAAATGTAATGTGGAAGTGCCATGTTGTTTTTAAGTCTTTGTGACTATGTCAGCCTTGAGACTGGGTAGGCATGCCACTTTCCACTGTGTGACCACTATTCTTGACAGTAGAATGAGTTATCACTGAATGTTAATGCCTCTCATGTTCTCTTCATTATACATACTCATTTTCATGACAAAGAGTGTAAAAGAAACAGAATATGGTGCAAAATTAATATCTTCTCCTGAAAATCTGGAAACAGTATTCCATGATCTTACACTGAAGGCACAGCTGAGGACTTTGACAACTGCAATACACAGCTGCTTCTTCTACTAAATTCAAAAGAATTTCCATGTAGTTTTGTTCATATGTAAGCATGCGTGTGCATGAGAGCATGTGAGAGTGTGTATGAGCAGCCTGTGTAAAGTAACCAGGATAATATTATAAGCCTAAATTACATTTGATTTTAAACATAAACTAGATTTCTCTTCTGCAGGTTTTGGCTTGTAAAAACTTATTGCACATATCTGAGAGAAGAGGTAAGATCAAACAATATATAGACAAATAGACAATTTCTGAAATTTGTGTTTAATATTCTATTGATTTATATTTTTATTATCAATATCTTATTCCTCCGTGGACACCTGATATTGATATTGTTAATATATTTTTATTTAGCTTTTAAGCTCCCAAGAATGGTCATGGCTTGATGGCTAACATGTTATACTATACCATCACCTTTGAGTCCTCAAATTCTGTACAAAAATTCTGTTCAAACAGTACAAAAATGTATATGGGAGAAAGCCAAGAATAAAAGAAATTGTACAGTATTGTACTTACCCTTTGGAGATAAATAATCTGCCTTGCAGATACACTTCTGATCTGTAACTCTTGCCCTGGCATGTATCAGTGAATAAATTACTCAAAAAAAATTACTAGAGTTAGTGTGCAAACATATGTTTGTGTTTCAGAAATTTCCTGGTCTGTATCCTTCTGAAAGAAAAAACAAACAAACAAACAAACAAACACTAAAATCCATAGCAGTCCCAGGTTTTCATTTTCCCGTCTGAGCTGAGATCTGTGGGTTGAAGTTCTCTTGCCCTAGGGAAGTATTGATGGGGGGGGGGGGGTGAGGAGGAGAAACGGAGGAGAGGTGGAGAGGGTTTTTTTTTCAGACCCCTTTCTATTGCAAATCAACAAGTCTAGCTAATCTAGAACAGCTGAATGAATGTTTGCATTCCCCAGAAGAGCCTGCTGTATGCATTTTTAAGGGTGATTTTATGGCTGAATGTGTAGATAATGCCAACCCTCAAAAATACTTACTGGAAAAACAAACATATGTTCTGCATTTTAAGGAATGATCATTTAGGGTGCTTGAGAAAATGTAGATATCAAAGTCCTCCAAAGACTGCTGATATTGCCTGTTTTTTCTAGAGAAACTGAACAAGACAGAATTCTAGAATGTAGACTGTTGTTTCATAATTATGGAAAATTATCAACTTGAGAGAAGAGAACATTTCAACATGTATACAGTCATCTAGAAAAATGAAAAACAGCTTTAACAGGAGTAGATGGGAAACAACTGAAAAATTGAAATCCAGTTTTATAAGGAAGTTATTCTGTTACTATAAAGGACTGTGCTTTAATTTCTTTGTGTTACCTAGTGCTATGACACATGGTGATGACCTTAGAGTACTGGAAAAATAGCACATTCATAATGTCAGAGGGAAATGAGTAGGTTGTATTATGCTCAAGACCATAGTGGAATGGTGTTCGTGCTTCCGAAACACAGAATCTTTTCCACTAAAGAAAAAAAAAAATGTGTCAGAACTCATTCTGATATATAATTATATATAATATGAGAATCATTCTGATTCTCATATAGAGTAACATGAAAAAATTTTATGGGGTGTATTAGGACTTTGCAAGAAATTTTCAAGGGAAAATTTACATTAAAACATTAGGGAAAGTATTTCTAATTTAGACAAATATTCAGCTTTGACACAAGAATTTTCTGGGCTATGTAGAGTCAGTAGTAATTACACTCCCCTTTTTTAAAAAAGATAGTCAGCTGATCTGTTGCAGTGTGTTTTGCTTCCTCCAGCAAAAGGTGAATTTGTTAAATAGTAAAGCAATAAACAACACACATTTTGAAGTACTTCAGAACCCAATGAAGACAACACAAAATGTTCTCTTTGTGGCTTGAAAGGACAAGCAGTAGATCAAAGATGGTTTTTCAGCATAGAATTGAAGGGAAAGAGGATAGCTGGCTTAGATCTTATAATCAATATAACAGCTGATTCAAAATGCCACAGTAGACTTCAGATGATGATACCTTCAGAAAATGAAAGCCAAGGAGAAAAATTGCAAGAAAAGATAAGGAACTGTGACACAAAGTGATAACTCTGAAGAGAGGAGTGTTACAGAAGGACCTTATACAACTTGGAGAATAAAAGGTGAAGATGAGTTATAGTAATATAGCACATTACAAAATACATCTGCAGTGTATTTAGTAAATCAGAAAAACACATGAAGAGTCTAAGAGTCCTTTTAAGAGTCTAATAAAAATATATACTTTGATTTTGCAAACCCTATTCTGAATTTTTTCTAGCAACACTTGGATTTATGGTTAGTGGCAGGCAGAGACAGAGTTGTGTGTGTGTTTGGTTTTCTGTCTGTTTATTTATTTATTTATTTTTAATAGTCTAATCATTGCCTTGGACTTTCTGAGTGAATGTGTTACCACAGAAATGTAATATACGTCCTCCTTATGGTTTCATGCATTATATGTGTGGGTGGTGGTTGTTGCTTGAGTTCCCATGATTATTTAGTGAGGAAGTTGCGTATAATTCCTGGCAGCCGAGTAGTTTATCCATTTGGTCAAAGAACAGCTCATATTTCAAAATATTTTCTAAGATAATTTCAAAAATAAAAAACAAATGACAAAGTTATCAGCCCGTTATCAATTGCCCAGCAAATGTAAAACCACTAAAAATAGCCACAGGAAGCAATAATTTCAATGACAAATTATAGAACTGTTTACTTAATGTGCTAAGTAATATATTTTTGATCAAAGATCATAGAATCATAGAATCATAGAATATCCTGAGTTGGAAGGGACCCTTAAGGATCATCAAGTCCAACTCTTGACACCGCACAGGTCTACCCAAAAGTTCAGACCATGTGACTAAGTGCATAGTCCAATCTCTTCTTAAATTCAGACAGGCTCGGTGCAGTGACCACTTCCCTGGGGAGCCTGTTCCAGTGTGCAACCACCCTCTCTGTGAAGAACCCCCTCCTGATGTCAAGCCTAAATTTCCCCTGCCTCAGTTTAACCCCGTTCCCGCGGGTCCTGTCACTGGTGTTAATGGAGAAAAGGTCTCCTGCCTCTCAACACCCCCTTACGAGGAAGTTGTAGACTGTGATGAGGTCTCCCCTCAGCCTCCTCTTCTCCAGGCTGAACAGGCCCAGTGACCTCAGCCGTTCTTCGTACGTCTTCCCCTCCAGGCCTTTCACCATCTTCGTAGCCCTCCTCTGGACACTTTCCAACAGTTTCATGTCCTTTTTATACTGTGGTGCCCAGAACTGCACACAGTACTCGAGGTGAGGCCGCACCAGCGCAGAGTAGAGTGGGACAATCACCTCCCTTGACCTACTAGTGATGCCGTGCTTGATGCACCCCAGGACACGGCTGGCCCTCCTGGCTGCCAGGGCACACTGCTGGCTCATATTCAACTTGCTGTCTACCACGACCCCCAGATCCCTCTCTTCTAGGCTGCTCTCCAGCGTCTCATCGCCCAGTCTGTACGTGCAGCCAGGGTTTCCCCGTCCCAGGTGCAGGACCCGGCACTTGCTCTTATTGAACTTCATGCGGTTGGTGATCGCCCAGCTCTCCAACCTATCCAGATCCCTCTGCAAGGCCTTTCCACCCTCATTTGAGTCCACAACTCCTCCAAGTTTGGTGTCATCAGCAAACTTGCTCAAATAAGATAAACAGTTTTAAAAGTTAAATTTGTTTTGTTGCAGAGGGAAAAAGAAAATGCTATTCCCTGCAGGCTGATGTACCTTGTAAAGCAATCTGTCTTCAAATCCAGAATGAAAGAGAGCCAAAATAATAAAATAAATAAATAAATACAAATAATAATAAAAAAAAATCTGAATTACATGACAAGGCCCTTGAGATGTTGCTAGTTGCTTTCTGCTGTTGAGGACCACGGATGATATTGTGAATTGTATTGAACATTTTCCTTTTTTTTTTTTTTTTTTAGAAACATATTATGAAGCAGTTTAGATTTACAGGTGGTTACAGTTTAAACACACAATACCATCCATTCACTGAAGCTTAATTTCAATTAAAGGTATGTCTTAAAATCTTAAAATCCAGTCTTAAGCTTGTGCCTGAGCTCCTTACTGAATGGCCACAGATAGATATTAGAAAACATAAAGAATAGATCTGTCTTCACTGAAGTCTGGAATTGGAATTGCTAGGAAAAAAAAAAAAAATAACAGCTGAATTTGAAACTCCAGAAACAAATTAGCATTTACGTTTCACTGGAGACAGCAAGATAATTGCCATTCCCATTTTAATACGGGGGGAAGATTTGGTAGTACTGTTTGGATGCATGGCACAGAACTTGCAGAACGGAGAGAGGAAGGACAAAGGTGACTTTGTTCCTTCTTTGGTCTCAACCTTCTTATTACTCGGGGTTGCTGAAGAACAAACTCATTGTACAAAATTTGTGTACCCCATATATATGAAGGTCCTATCATAATATCCTTCCCTTATCCACTCAACCTGTTGAAGGTCCTATGTATATCCTATATATATCCTATATTATATATATATCCTGAAGGTCCTATATATATCCTATACATATACATATACAGTCCTTCCTTTATCCACTCAACCCATTCTATGGAAATAAACTTTACAGAATATGTGTTAGAAGTATTTTTATAGATGTTTTTCACTCCAATGGTGAGTGGTGGTGCTATGTCACATGAGAAGGACTCAGGGCTTTTTTCTAGTTTTCTCCTTTTGAAACATGTTTAAAGAGTTTTTGTTTTCCCAAGCTACAAACCTGGTGAATGAAAAATATTCTTATATAAGGACTATTGACTATAAAAATATAGCATAAGGAATTCAAGGTTTTTGAAAGCACATGACAAGATATATAATGTGCATTATACCTATAGTGAATGCTTAGACTAAAAAAATTAGAAGGTTCTTTAAAACAAAATTAATCCTTGTGAGGCAGTGGTTTCTTCAACATTCCAGGGAAAAGTTGGATTTGTAGTTTAGGCTGAGGTCATACATTATAGCAACAAAGAAGAAAAGTATTCTGTTTTCTTAATTTTGAAAACGATGTCATTATGCCTTGGGAAGTGTTAAAGTATTTTAGTAATCAACTGCAATGCTCATTAGTCTGCCTATTATATTTGAAGCACTTGTATTTGTTGAAGTAGCAGCAGCTGAGATAAAAGAAATTTGAAAGTGAAATCATTACAAATTTGAGTCAGTGCTTTTTTCAAACCAGAAGCTTGTGATATTTCCCTTAATGAGCTGATGCCCCAAACTCTGAAATATTTTCTAACCTCTTTTGAACTTCTTATTAGAAATTAATTTATAATCTGAATTTATGAAGAGGTAGTATTTTCTGTTTTCTGACTTATTTCTTCTAACAGGGGGGGGGGGGGGGGGGAGGATGAAGGTTGCTAACTAGTTCATGGATCAAACTTCACTTCTCAAAGTAGAACACAAATCTTTTCACAGAGGAGAAAGTAAGCTGAGGTATATTTACATTGTTATGAACAGACCCATAGTTTTATGGACAAATACATTTAAATTAAAATCTGTTATCCTAAGTGTCATAAATATATATATCCTCAAATTGCTGAACTTTGAAATGAACTAGAAAGTTGTTAATTTCAAAACAGCAATTGAAAATGAAAAGTTGGATGCCTGCATATCATATAAACTAACCCTGGAGGATGAAAACCCTGGTAGATGAAAGACCTTTTAAAGCAAAGCAGTTCATATGCATGTAGCAGATTTAAGGTATTGAGCCTAGATAAGTCAAGGCCAAAAGTGGAAGGAATTCATCTAGAAATTGATTATATTTACACAGTTTCAAGTTTTCTTCCAAATAAATTGAGCAAGACATTTTAGAAAGGAGACTGTTATTGGTTTAATTATGAACTTAATAGATTTTATTTTTTTTATTTATAAGCTAACTGATTCCACATGTGTATGTAATGAACAGAAATATGTGGCAGGCAAATTATTTCATTTTAGAACCACAATAGGAGGAAAGCATCACTCTTAATTAGGGTATTCAAAAGTGATATGTAGTGCTGTAGGAAAAGTACCAGATCACAAGAAATGAAAACATTTATGTTTTAATAGTTTCCTTTTGGTGACCTTAACTATGCTAACTCGTATTTGATGAAGTATGACAGATACTGTCAAGTTAAATAATCAACATATTCATAATTTAAAGAATAACATTTTTCCAGCAAAGATCTTGAATGTGTTCAAGAAATAAACTTCACGTAAGCCTTGTAGCTTTTGTGTATTACCTATTAGTTCTTAAGCAAGCAAGGGTACTAGACTAAGTGCTAGGATGAAATAGGGATAATTCCAGCATGAGTATTTTTCAGCTTGTTCTGAACAGATATTTCTATGTGTATAAATACTTCAGAAGGTAAATCTGTATTTTTTAATTACTTTGTTATTTATTTCTGAAAAAAAAAAAAAAAAAAAAAAAAAAAGAAAAGAAAACAAACAAACAAACAAAACAAAACAAAAAAAGTGGTACCTAGTCCTTGGAGCAGACTGCCTTTTTGTCCTGGGTAGAAACCTGAACAGATGAAAGACACAAATAGTAGTTGACAGATGTCATGTTACAAGAATACATGTTTTTTCACCATAGTACTGAAACAATTGCATTTCATTCATAGGTTCAATAGAAAGTAGACAAGACTCTGGAAGGCCTATGTTGTTGGGAATCATCTGTTTAGGGCTGTTAATCTGACATTCTCAATGAAAATGATTTATTTTTTCTTTTTAATGAGGAGAATTCTAACTGTTCTTTGTAAACACAGAATACTTACTTTAAATAAATAAATAAATAAAAGTAAAGTAAAAATAAAAATCCAAAACAAAGTTTGTCTTTGGAGATGAGAGACATGGAAAGTCTGTGCTAGCATAAGACTGATATCATTTATACATCATGACATTTATGATGCCATTTATAGACATGAGTCTATTCAGGTGGACTTTGTCTTATTAAGCTTTAGCTAAAAGCACGGCATTTAGTTGATGATCTCAGTTCCTGAGTGAAAAGTGGAGAAAAGTCAGGCCTCAAAGACCTAAAGTACTTACCCTACCTGCCTAGAGGTGCCCATTTCTTCATCAGCTGTAAAGCTGAAATAACAAATTTAGATTAAATACAGGCAAAATGAATCCTATTGCAGATCAGACTCATTTGTTTGGATTACTGATGAAATTTCATTTTTCACTTTGTATTTACTTCTGTATTTAGAAGATGTGGCACACTTTCCTAAAAATATTTTGCTTGTTAGGATAGAATGAATGACTCAACTTTAAAATTTGGCAGACTACAATCAAAATCTTTATTTTGACATGTATGTCCACATCGACAGACTCAGGTAGTCACCCAAAGCCTCCTCAAATTTAGATAACAACATTTGACAGAAACATCACAAACAGACTTTTTATAAGTTTAGAAAAAGGGTTTCCTGTTTATATATTTATATATTGTAGGAAGAGGGTTTTTTTGTTTGGTTGGTTGGTTGTTTTTTTTTTGGTGGTGGCACCTGACTGATTCTGTCAAGGCAAAACAAGAATGAAGCATAAAGACTTAAAAACTTACAGTCTGCTTTCTCATCTTCCTACAAAATTCACTTAACAAACCACACATGAGAAATTAAATATCTTCCCATGACTGATATAACCCCAAGCCTGACAGTTTCTTATCTACATTGACATCTGTAATGTTTATAGGAATATGATAAATACTGTACTGTGGTGTTTAACATACTGCCCATATTTCCTGTTCTACATAGAGTTACCAAAGTATCCCCACAGGTAATTTTCAGTAATTACTGTCTCCTCGATAATATGTACCATATAATAACAAATGTTTCTACTAATGAAAAAAATTATCCAAGCTCTGTTCCCATCTATCTGCAACATCAGATTAACTAAGTTTGCTTATTTTTTCTCTCACATGGCTGTTCCTGTTATGTTTGAAGACATATCTTTGGCCAGCATCGGTTATGTATTTTAATGTTTATATCCAGTTCTAACCCAAGTGTTTTCTGGGTGGAAAATATTTTTTGATTTAATTTAAGTGACTTTGATTTTATTAAAATTGTTCCTTCTGAAGGAATCCAGAATTACAGGTGTTCTTCAGTTATTGCACTCTCTTTTCTTGCTGCTGTCTTTGTCATGGATTTTTCTCCAAAATGTAATACCTGTCAGGCAGATCACATGAGAGAAGGTTTTTACAATACTCTTTCCCGTTTCCTTCCCCTTCCCTTTCTCTCCTCCTCCCCCTTCCTCTCCCCTCCTTCTCTGCTCCTCAATGAGAACCAAAGATGAAATGGTTCATGGCTTCCTTGTATTTGAAGGTTTACAATAAACTATAAAATCAGGAATATTTACTACCACAGCATTAGAGCCTTTTTTTTTTTTTTTTTTTTCATAGTATCTTGTGTGAGGAAATGTAGCCAGATACTAATAGTAGGCTTTTCTAACCAATAATTGGTGTTGGTAATAAGGTCTGAGCTGATAACCAGCTGTGATACTGCCCTCAGTCCTGCAGGGAGGAAGGGGTAAGGAGCCTGCAAATGATTACCAACTTCAAGTATTTCTGGCAGTCATGGTTTCATTAAAAAAAAAAAAAAGTAAAATACCTTTTTACTTTTAGAAATATTTCCAACGTTTGAAAAAGTGGATCTATATGAAGAATGTAGAAGAGAACTGCTGAGAACTGCACAAATCAAGGGTATTGCCCAGTCAGGCTGCCAGCCTACATTGTAGACTTCGTCTTTAGTAAAAACTCTTCTCTACCCAATTAAAGAAAAAAGGTTGAGGAACCTGCAGGCCTTTCCAGTATGTTTGGTGTGACTTTTAACCCCTCATTTTACCCTCTTTATATGCTTCTCCTTTATACCACACTCTGATATATTGGTAGCACCTAGTAGTGCTGTTGTGGGTCAGACTGGGTTAGCACTTTTGCTACAGAATTTACTCCCTGGTGTCAGCTATAGAACTTAATCACAAATTAAATGCAGAAATAAATTACATGCAATTGTTATATGCAGACCATTTTCCACCTTTTTCCCACCTTTTTTTCTGTAATTATCTTCCAGGTATGGCATACCTGGAAGTTGGGATGGTTGGACCAGGTACCTTGGAGATCTTTTCCAACCCTAATGATTCTATGATTCACTCATTCTCAATAATCATGGGACTCTTGATTTTCACATTAGTATTGGTGAATAAGCAAAATATAAGGAGGTCTACCCATCTTGTCTACCCATGTACTGTCATTAAGTAGAAGACATTTAGTATTACTGTCACTGACTTTTTCAATAAATTACATTTCTCATTTTGTATAGAGCAACTAAGACAAGTGGAATTTTGGGAAGTTCTCTGGTATTCTTGAAGATAAGCCACTGGTTTGAAGTATACTTTATATTTATTTATTAGGAAATGTGTCTGATAAGCTATTACTGTGTGTACAGGAAATAATGGATTTTTTTATTTTGGTTTTACTGACTCTTAATTACACAATGAGAGAAGCTATTATAATCTGTTAGGAAAACAGATGACATTTTATATCTGTTTAGATTAAATATCTACTTAACCTGTTATTTGTTGCTGAGTAGGGAAACTTATGTACAGACTAGCCCAATGGTGCTTTCTGCAATACAAATCTAGTCCTCTCTTTTGTGGCTATGGAGGTTCCTTGGACACTAAAAACTGGTGCAAGTCAATAGAGGAATAAAGAGCTGAATATGATGTTACTGTCCTTCAGGGAATGCACAGGTCACGGCTGAAATGAAATCTGAAATTCATCTCCCTTTCACAACAGAGACAGATGAGTACAAAAAGTCCAATGGCATTTCAGCCTTTCAATTTGGTTTGGTTGAAACCACAATTTCAACATTGTGTTTTTGTTGTAGTTGTTTTGTTGTTTTTAGTTGTTTATTTTATTTTTTTGTTTGTTTGTTTGTTTTGGTTGGTTTGTTGATTTATTATTTTTTTTTTACACCAAACTGTTGATTTGTTTGCCTAGAGCCTCCTTCCCAGTTCTAGGTTTACAATCTGGCTAGTCATGCAGTGACAGATTTCCTCTAAACAGCAGTTTTCGAGATATAGTCAAAACGTTTTTTGAGAAGAAGCCTTTGTGACTGGAGGGTAAGAGTAACCACCATATTTGGATTGTGAAGCTATAGAGGGTTTTTTGTTTTGTTTTATTTTTGTTTTGTTTTGTGTGTGTGTGTGTGTTGTTTTTTTTTTTTTTTTCCTAGAACAAAGAAAAAGAATTTACACATGCAGACTTTACAATGCAGAATTTACACATAAACATATCTATATACATAAATACTGGGGAATGAAGGATAACTGAACAACTGATTTTTGCTAGAGATAGAGAAACTCCCTTGATGGAGAATCAGATACTAAACTGATTCCACCACTTAGCTTAAAAGCTTGGAAACATTAAAAATAATAATGTGAAAATAATGAAAACATTGAAAACTTATAAGAGGAGTCTGCTAACATTATTTATAGCATGTACTTTGATAATAATTTCTTGGAGCCACATCTCCAACCTGAAAGAGTATTGCAGAGAAAGCCTAGGAAAAGAATAACAGAAACATTATTTTAAAGGGCGTTTACATAAACTTTGATGTTACTGGAAACAGAAGTAATAAGCAGCAGCTCACAACCACAGCAATGAACTAAAATTAGAATGAGAAATTACAGTAAGACTAACGAATACAAATCCTAAATCTATAAAGTATTTTTTATGATGTATATAAATAACAATTTTGTTAGATATCATAAAAGTGAGAAAATATTTTTATTTGGAATAAATTTGTTGTTGCTGTTGTTTGTTTTTCCTAAAAGATATAGCCAGTGCACATGATATATTTCAGGAAAAAAAAAAAAAAATGGAAAAGAAAGGCTTGCACTGCTCTCACTAGATCAGTAAGTGAAGAAAAGAGTAAAAAAAAATTACATCAAATGGATACCAAAATGAGAGTATAAACAGATTATATATTATACCCATTTTGTATGTTTTTTGTTTTTATTTTAGAAATTTTGAGTATTTGAAAATAATTCTTTTGGCAATTAATAAATTAGCAGTTTATCCAGATGGAAAAAAAAAAAAAGTCTTCAAGTTTCTGGGTTACGAAGTGAATTGTTCTGCAGCTGCAAAATCAAGTGCCTTAGCTGAGTTAATGCTTTTCATTTCTTTTGCATGTGTCAGCATTAATGGAGGCAGGCTTCTATAAAACCTTGCATGTGAAGATGGTGCTGAGCAGACTAGATTCAGTTCTGTTGAATGCTTTTTACTTTTTTTTTTTGGAATAACGCACAAAGGGAGACTTCAAATCAGGCTGAACTTCAAGCAAAAGTTAATGCTATTCTCTTTTGGGTTCAACCACCCACTTTGCTTAAGGTCACTAGTTGAGGCTAATGCTGCACAGAGGGGCTGCAGCAAACTTGGCATCTCCTTGATTAGGCTCCCTGCTGATCTAATACACATACCAGCTCACTTGCCAAGTCAAATAACACATTTAGTGAATTGGAAATAAGATTTAAGTGAGCCAGCACAATGCGGCTTGCCCTCTCATCTTTTTACCGAATCCTTCTTTTTGTATGCTAGGCTGTGAAAACTGCTCTTGTTAGAGGACTTAATCTTCATTTTTTCCTGTAGATTATTTGGAAACAGGTCAATTGAATGTTGGAGCTGCTAACTCCTCCTACCAAAGAAAGAAACTGCTTGTGGCATACTGATTGCATCATTTAAATGAAAGGATGTTATTATTAAAAAGAAAATACTGTAGTATAAGGATCTCTTAAGGAAAAAAATCTAGTATTAAATGCAACCCATTTTTAAATAATGTGTTTATTCCTTTGTCTTCAAGCCTTCTTTCTTGAGAATGTTTTGCATTAATGGCTGGTGAGTAGTAATTGATGGGGTTGATCACATCAGTACATATATTCATCTCTTGTGGCTGTACTACAGTAGTTAATTCTTAAATACAGTAAAATACAATAGAGTGACATTTCTATAGAACATTCCTATAATGTCTTTCATAAAAGCAAAGTAAATCATATCACATGATGTTTGACTTTTAACTAATCTGCATTTTAATGAAGGAAAAAAAATAATAACAGGACTAAAGTTAAGCCTAAGCCTTCATGGTTTGTTTTTAAATTGTTTTTATTGTTTTTAGAAAGAGAGGGGTCACTATATGTAGTATAATTAGAAATTTAGCATAGATTTTTATGCCACTTATGTTGCAATAATCTGTCCAATATCTTTCTGTTAGGTGGTCAGGGTTATGATGCATATTGACTTTTTATGATCTTCTTATCTGTTCTAGTCATAGAGATTTATGTGCATCTCTTCCTTGTCTAACTCCTGAAATAAGAGTTTGCTTTCTGAGCTGCTCTTGTTATTTTCCTTTCTCTCTCTCTCTCTTTTTTTTTTTTTTTTTTAAGCAAATATGAAAGTACTACAATACAGAGTACAAAATGGAGAAAAATGACATTTATAACTTCTCAGAAAAGACAAGAGATTTTATGTACTACATTAAAAAGCAAAAAATTATCTGTATGACCTACATCAGTACAGCAGCAAGTTAAAATGATTTATTTATTTATTTATTTATTTATTTATTTTCCAGAACCATGACTATTGCTGTTGACTTCTGATGAATTCACTTACAACACTCGAGGATTTCAAGGTATTGGCAAAACATCTTAGCAGATTTTTTGTGACCATCAGAAACTACTACTACTACAAAAAAGACTACTTTGAGTTGAGATTTTAAAGGCCAAGAAGTTGTTGACTCTGTAGCAGAGGTTTATTTGGAGCTCAAGCAAGCAGATTTTGTCTCATTCAAGTGAGGTAACAGATCTCCTCTCAGATTCTCCTATGTTTTTGCAATGCAGTAGCTCTTCCTTGCAGAGGAGAAGGTACTTACTGGTATGGGATCCACAGAGAATTGGAACAACAAATAAAACCATCTTCATTATGGTTATTGGAGTATGGTATTACTCAGCTCTAGATTTAGTGACAAAAAGGAAAGGCTAGGAAAAATAATAATTTCTCTGTTGCTTTCAGAATCATTCACAAATGAGAGTAATATTTCCATCTAGTAATATTTCCACATTATTTTTCACATTTGTATTAGTCTTTCCAACCTCAACAAGAAAAGAGGCAAATTGTGTCTCTCAGGTCTCATACTAAATACTTTAGAAGTTTCTGTTAAATATTGTAGTATTTTCCAAGCTCAGACATGGGACAAAAAAAAAAAAAAAAAAAAGAAAACATAGTGTTTTGTGAGTAGCTAAACATTTAATTAGAAAGATCCATCCTTCATTATTTGAGAACAGAGCTTGAATATATTTGAAAATAATCCTGCACTCAGAGATATCTCCTGTTTCCAGTAAGAAAATCTTCCAGCAGGAAATCAAGACATTTTGCATCTGAAAAAGTGAGGATGCACCTGCTCAGCAAAAGAATGGTAGAAAGGGCAGCCAAATCCTTTGAAGACTGTATATGCAAGAGCAAAACCTACTGAAGATAAACAAGATTTCCTTGCATCTATTCCTTCTGAAAAAATAGTTGTCCCAGCGTCCCAGGCACAGCCACGAAAAGAAAAGATGACGTTATCTGGTCATAGTATAGTCTGCCCTCTACAAATACATGTGCAGGTCTTAAGGTCTCTGTAATATTGTGTGTACAGTTTGGAAAATAGAAAAGGAAGAAGAAAGTGGTTTTCAGGAAGAAAGCTATTCTGAAGCTGTTTTCCAGATGTTTTTGTGATGCTGAGCAAGTCACTGTTAACTGTGATTCCTCCAAGTTCACTGAGTTTTTTCCTCTCCAAATGAGCACAGGTGGACACTGTGGATTGAATCACCTTGAATCACCTTTCTGACTGCCTTTGTAGAAACATGGAAGTACTTTCTGGAAGTAGTCATGGGTATTTGTAATAGTGGGTGGGATTTCCATCGGGGTCTTAATTCTGTATTCAGTCTGAGGTTAGCACAGCTTGCAGTAGACCAGGATCACCAGTTCCCCTGGTATAATGATTTCTGGTATGTCCTTAACTTTTAGGTATTTAAGTTTTTGTTTTACATCATTTCCTATATTTTGTAAAATGCAAGTGTGTAAAAACACCTCCCCCTTTCAGGTAGGTGAATGCTTCAAATTAGCTTTAGTAAATAAAGGAAAGGAAATGTTAAAGTTCAGATTCTGCATTTTCCTTGCCTCTGTCATGGCACAGTTTAAACCCATAAGTCTAATCTTTTACTGGTTCAAGAATCCACATATATCTGTGCTTCCCTCTTTTTTCTTTTGATAGATGTTAATATATTTTTGTACTCATCTATCTTGTTATATTACTCCATTATTATTACTTAATTGCACTGTTATGAAGCCCAGAATCATTAACATCTAACCCTTCACAGTAAAAGCAAAGTTGAACGGTTTGCAAGGTACATGGAGGTGACTGACCCAAATGTCCAATCTAGTTTCTCAGAAACTCATGTCTTGTTTGTTCCTTAATGGCATGCCACAGCTAACTCGAATGTTAGGTGTTAGAGCAGTGAAGCATTTTCATCTTGCTGGAGTCTGTCAGCAGAGGAACATAAAAGCAGCACATTAACGCTTCTCCAGTTACAGAGTGTAATTTCTCTATGATGGTGGCTTTCCTCTCATTTTCTTGCAACAGTATAGAGCAACTCCTACTGCATCAAGACATTAATAACAGACAAATTTTGTTATTAATGGTCTTAAAAAGACCTACTGCTTTTCAAATTCATTGAACTACTCATCAAAGGATAGCATGTGAGGAGCTGATGTTCAAGATGCAGATGATGAGATGAAGATGTAAAATAAAAGACATTGGTACTGGGAGATCATGACTTTTTTTTTTTTTTTTTTTTTTTTTTTTTTTTTTTTTGTAGTTGGATCATTTCATTCCATCTGCCAAAATTCCCACAGTAGTTTTAGACTGCTGTTACTTCTTCTTCCAAACTATACATCTATATTGTGCATATATCTGCTGCAGACACTTACTTACATGATTTCCACAGGGTTTCTGATATGGGAGTTAATGCAGATTCATATTACCACTAGTGAAGACAATAATGCAGTATATGCTCAAAAGTAAAGCCTGTTGTAACTGAAGCCATAAAATTGTTTCTCCTATTTTATTTTATTTATATTTTTTTCGATATTTATGTCTGCTTTTCCTTTTTCAAATAGAGTTATTGAAAAATTATTTTTTATTTCCAAATTTCATGTGAAAATCTGGAATATCACAAAATGTTATATATTTCTAATATACAAAATATGCTAATTTGGTGTTTCTTGCCCTTGACTGAAAAAGATTTATGTCCCTAGCATGTTGAAATAGTTTTTAAGCAAGATTATAAAATTAACTGTGGATTATCAAAATTAGGATTTTTATGAGAATTCAAGAAAAAAAAATAATACTTATTTCTATCTGTCTTGAGTGCAAAACTTTCATTAACTCATAAAATGTACAACTTAGATTACAGAAATTCCTTGGTGAATTATTCATTAAACTAGACATATTTTAATATAACAAATATAGGCTTTATATCCACAATAGATCTATACATATATACTTAGATCAAAGTAGAAAAACATGATTTTATATTAGTTTGACACACGAATGATTTTTATAAATTATCATTTTTCTCCATTAAGCACATGTTGCTACAACTGAGCAACCAATTATTTTCAAATTGAAGGAAATAAGTCTGAAACACATTTAGACACAAATTAGTTTGTTCTTTGGTCAAGACTAAAAATTGCTGTATGGACAAATTAGTTTTAACATATTGTTCCACCTCACCAAGGTCAAAGAAAAGAGCAACAGATAATATAATCTCAATACATCCATACCATCTTTGCTTTCTGAGATATGCATATCCAGTAGGAAAGTCAGTATAGTAGTCAGTGCATTATTGCCAAAAATAAAAGTCATTCTTATTGAGTCATTACATTTAAATCAATAATCATGGGATATTTCAAAGATGTTATAATTTGAATTCTTTTAGTTTTTGACCTTCTAAAGGCTTTCGAGGTCATTCCACCTGACACAAAATAGTACTACCTCATCCAGTAGAAAAAGTGGTGCAGGGTGCATTATTAATTAGTTCTGAAGAACTTCTGTAATACGGTTATATTTCCATTGATGAAAAATCTCATCATATGTTTATAGAGTACACTTCCATCTCTCAGATATCAACTATTCAACTTTTTTTTTTTTTTCCTGCAGTTTAGGGGAGTACATTTCACAAGCTAGGGATAATATAAAAAAAAAAATAATAAAAATATTATTATAATTTAATAAATTATTGGATAAATATTAATAAATAATAAATAATTTATTATTATTAATAATAATAACTCTAGGGATCAATAGTTATTGAGATTTAGGTCTATAAGTCACTTTAATATATTTGAAAGGTTTGACCTAAAAATTGTAATTGTAAAAATAAAATGTTTGATAATTTGAACAATCATATGACACTAATAGTTGGCTAAACATTGCACATAGAACAATTTGTGGCTAAAAAGGATGAAATTTGCTATATTGGGAAGTAAAGCTCCCCTGTTTGTTCTTAGTGGAGTTAAGAACTCGTGGCTCATTTTTCTACTCTATGTTCCACTGTTTCTATAGTACGTTATAGTTACATAGGGGTTAACATATATAAGTAACATATATAGTTACAAGATGGGTCTCTACAGAAAAGGTAGATGACAGTAGAACTTTCAGAATTGTTTCCTACTGTGTAAGCATGTAGTTCAAGTAAATTGAATTTTAAAAAAGATTGCACAAAAATGTTAAGTTTAAGTTTGAGCTTCACTATAAATATTTCCTTTATGTTCAGCATAAAAATTCTTGTTTGAAGAAGTAGGTAAAATTCAACACAAATGTTGAATCATTATGTTGAATCATCATGTCCTTAATCATCATTAAGGACAACACATTCTACTCCTGTGACAACTAATGAATTTTTCCTGTCCAATAACCTTTTATTAAATTAAATTAACAATAGAGCTATGTTGAAGATAGGGAAGATCTGCATTTTGAAAAGTTTCCCATACTCTAGGGCTATAATCACTAAATAAATAAGTAAAAATAACCATCCACATGGAAATAATAGAAGATTCAGAAACAGCTCCATGAAACTCTAATTCCGTAACACCTCTTCTGAATTCATTACACTTTTCTGATATGAAAGAAACAGAATGACACTGCAAGAGAAAATTTAAGATTCTTAACATAGGAATCGGGGTGGAACAGAAAATGCGGGATTGTATCTTATTTTATTTACTTTCTGCTGTAGTGGATAAATTGTGTGCTAGTCCCATGTTTGCCTTTGACTTTCATATCTGAAATTGAAAATTCCGTTAAATATGGCAGTAAGCAAAAAAGACAGGAAAATATTTTTTGTGAGCTCACAATTCAGAACTTTTGCAAACTTAATATTTCAAAGTTTTTCCAATAATTTTTCTAACAATTTATTGATATTCTTCATCTAAAAATAAGATTGGTTACATTTCAAAAAGAAGTGCATAATTAAAACACTAAATATGTAATTTTAATTGTAGGAATACAATGTTTTTAATGCTTCTAATACTGCTTAAAGAAGTTATTTTGTATTGGTTTTACAGTCCATTTGTTTCATGCTCTTTCACTATGCTTTCCTACAACACACATACAACAGCATTGAACTCATTTCAATTTTTACAACACTGTAAAATTGTTCCTGCATTTTCTTATTATCTGAGATGATGGACTAATTAGAAGCAGTCAAGGTTACGTCTAGGTGTTCAAGTAAAAAATGGTTCTAATTGCCCCGAGACTGAGGATAATTCAATTACAAATCTTTTCAATTTGATTCATTCCTTTCTTCCTAACGAAGGATTATGTTGATGGGTTTCAGGTAATGGAACTGGGTGGCTTAGGAAGGGCATTAAAACATCCTTCCAGCTTTAACTAATGTGATTAAGATTTATGAAGTTTGTTTTTCTTCTTAAAATCTTATAGAGGTCAAGTACTCATGTGATTCCTTTGGAGCAGTAGTTGAGAAGTTGGTTAAGTTAAGGACAGGGTAATAATCTCTTGAAATGTGCTCATTAGCTCTAAAAAAGATTTGAAAAAGTTGTTTCCCACATCACAAAACCTTAGTTAATAATTGAAAAGAGAAAAAAAAAATGGCATAATACTTTCCAAGTCCTTAATTACTGATTCTTGGTGTAGGATTGCTTATTGGATAACACCTTGTTATCTGTTCACAATTCCATGATCATTACTGGATAGAGTCAGGTTTGACAAATATTTTGAAGTTGAGTTCAAACCTTTGCCCTGTCAGTAATCTAAACTGAACTAGATACCTACTGAGCTTGCAAGAAAAGTTACCGTTACAAATGAGGAGAGGAAATAATTTATTTTTAAGTAATAATAATTTAAAAATCTCTCCTTTATTATTAGAAAATTTTATCTGTTGTATGTTTTACTCATTTTATATTTATATACTAATTTGTGTCCTTATGCTTTACACAATCAAATTTGATTGTAATTTGTAATAGAAAATGCAGTAACTTACACCTTTAAAATACTTCTATGATATGGTTCTTAGCAGTAATCTTGGGTTTGACATTTTTGAGAAAGTGTCAATCAAACTCTCAGTGTCCACATAAATCAGATCATGTCAGAAAATGTGCCTACACACTTTGGAACATGGGAAACATCCTTGAGAATATCCATAAACATAATGGATAGATTGTTAGGTCCATTTTTAGTTTTGGATATACCTTTACCACCACTGAAGCTGGAGACACACTAGAAGAGCAGGGGATTCCTGCAGAGATCTCTGCCATTTTAACAGATGCAACCATGTTCAAATTTGTAATTCATTTATGTGTTCATGTTTGCTTGTTTACTGCCATGCAATTTATTAAATGTCTCAGCAGCCAAAAGGTTTATGGAGCAAAATTTTCACTAATGAATGAGAATATATTGCTGAAAATATATGGCTAAACACCTGGTAAGTACTGATTTTAAATGCTTAGATAAATGGACAATATTTTTAAAATCTGTTGAGGTTTCACATATAGGAAAAAAGCAACAAAAAGCAGAGAGAGAGCGAAAGAGAGACCACTCCAATTTCTGCCAAGTAAAAATAAATAAATAAATAAATAAATAAATAAATAAGAAATTATACCAGATTTGCCTCTCGTAATGTATTCAGTATTGGAGCCCGTTTTATTTGTAGAGTATTTGAAAATATAAAAGAAAAATAATCATTTGATTCACACTCTAGTACAAGGAAATGGTTGCAACCAGTTCATCTTTGTTCTTTAATTTGATACATTCTGCCTGCCAAGAGGTTAACATGTATTTATATATATATATATATACATACATATATATTACAATTACACAACATTTGTAGATGTTAAGTAGGTGCAACTTATTTGTTTGGGGTGATTAGTTTGCCTCTCAGCTGCTTGCTGAGAGTACACAGCACATATTGGTAACACTTTTCTTAAGTATTGTGCAATGGTGAGAGTGGCCATAACACCTATGTGTAGTATGATATTTTTCAGTCACTACTTTGAAATTTAATATATCTACTTATGAGGCATTTGCATTTTTGTATTGCTAATTTTATTCAGGAAGAGAATATTAAAAAGTAGTGCAACTACCTCCCTTACAAAGGCATTTCTGCTGTGAGAATTCTCTTGATGTAAGATCTCCAAGTAGGACTTTTCAGAGCCCTTTACTTTGTTGTGTGGCTTTGTGGAAGAGAGAGCTTTAAGAGCTTAATCTCATTTAAAACTTATGCTCATTCAAAATTTCTATCAAAATAAAGCATTTACAGGAGTATTTCACCAGTCAAAGTCTTACTTCTGGTCACAGGGTTAAATCTTGGACCCAGTAAAGAGCATGGAAATGATAAAACTTCCAGTAAAAATTCTGGACTTCAGATAACACACATCTTACAGTGCTGCTCTGAGTAGGTTTTTCCCATCTTCCCATGCACTTGTTCATTTTTATCTAAAAATTAGCCAGCTCATTGTAAGCCAAACCAGTCAAGTACTGATATCTTTGCTTAATTATTCCTATCTAAGGAATTCATGCTTATGATCCA
Source organism: Aythya ferina (assembly GCF_964211825.1). Classification (NCBI taxonomy): domain Eukaryota; kingdom Metazoa; phylum Chordata; class Aves; order Anseriformes; family Anatidae; genus Aythya; species Aythya ferina. The sequence continues at coordinate 82,555,411 of NC_140299.1, forward strand.
TTTTGACTTATATAGAGTCTTTGCATTAATTAAATTCACTTCAAACTAAAGTTATTCTACTTGACTGTATAAATGTGCCTTAATTACATGAATAGAACTATAGCCAGATCCTTGAATCAGTGTGGATTAAAACATCATTTCACAGCCAAACAGAAACATGTTCCCAATCACTGCACTTGAATTATTGTTATGTAGCTTGGGGCTTGTATTAAAATCACTGAATAATTGCAATCAGATTATTATAATCAAGTACAGGAGCAGTAATTACAGGTTACAGTCATTTTAAGCTGCCCTGGAAGTCCCATATACTGATCATATGCATATTAAAAGTTTATGTTAGTGATAAAATTAATGAACAGGATTGTAAGCTCCTGTCTTTGAGATAGGTGTCAAGTATCTTACTGTGGAGGGAGTTGTATTTTGCATAGCAAGGACATCCATCTGATTTACATGATTTTTGTGCTCACATCAGAAAGCTATCAACAAAAAGGGGGGAGGAGACAACATCATCTACTTTAAGAATAATCTGCTACTATACTCAATCTAAATTTAAGATTACTGCTTAAAGATTTTATCATTTCCTGTTGTAAGATTTTGCCAGGAGCATCATTTATACTTTTTTCACCAATAACACAAGTAGAATTGTGAAAAATAAATAGATAAATAAATATTAAACTTTGTCAACATGAGGGCATTACAGACATAAAGATTTATTTCTATGTGTTTTTGGAGGACAGCATGGAAGGGAAATTAATTTAGGACAGGGAAGAATGAGTATTAAAAGATAACTTTTCCAACCTGCTTCATATGGTCTTGTCTTGGAAAGGACATAACATAAAAGGTATTTTCAGAGACCTATATTAAAAACAAAAATCTGTGCCATCTCAATCTTCTGATTAAAAGGCAAAAACCTTATGTGTTTATGTGTTTAACTGTAAAAATCTTTTACTTGAACAATGAATATGGAATATTAGATATGAATTGGATTGTGATGGTCTGGGTCTGAAATTGGACCCTGAATCTGAAAGAAGCATGAGCAATCTAAGGGTTTCTCATCACAGAAAGATGTCTTATGAAGTTGTTTTCCAACCACAGAATTACTTTATTATAGTTTTGCAAGAAAATGGGATCATAAATGCAAGAAGAATAGCAAGTGTAAACACAGAGAACATTCATATGGAGCATGGTAAGAAACACAATGGTAAAGGTATCATGCACAGATCTCAAAGGAGAATTTTCTGAGGGCCTTTTTTCAGACACAGCACAGGGGACAAATTTATGACAGTTAAATGTGAATGAACAAGAAAATTACATTTGAAAGCACTAGACAGACCACCAAACTACTCCATTGCCAGCCTCACAGACTTTCTACAGCCACCACCACAGCCAGATAAAAGATCAACCAGACACACAAATGCTTCTGGAAAACTGCATGCTATGGCTCAGCATCTGGGCTGAAAAGCTGTCAGGTTCACTCTCTGGGTACCCAAAGTGGCTGGATCAGATGCTAGACCAGGTAGAAAGAGAGTGGGCAGCATGACAGGGGTTGCTCAACAGTCTTCGGCAGAAGGAAGTGTGGTGCCAAGTGTACAGAGAAACTGCAGACCAACCACTGAGGATTAGAAAAGATAGCCACTAAAGACAGTCACTGAAGATAGCCACTGAAGAAAGCCACTGAAGATAACCATTGAAGTCTGTAAGCACCAATTCTGCAGGTTTGCTAAGCAAGAAATATACATCTGTTCAATTACTGAGATCTAGGAGCTTAATGAAAATCCAGCAACCTTACCTTCTAGAATCTCAGGAGAGGTTCAGGAGTCCTGGAAGCCCAGCTTTCACCAGCTTAAAAGTGTATTGTTTACAGCTGTGGCCACTACTAGATGTTTCCCTGGGAAATGTGAGAATGGTTGACAACTGTTGTTTGCTCTGCTCATCATGGATGATTTTCCCAACCTCCATGAGTAAATGGGTTGTCCTGAATAGCAGGAAGGATTATGCACTTTCTGTGTGGTATTTGAAGAGGGATAAAAATGGATAAATGAACAACGAAAAAAAAAATGAACAACACACTTCACAGAATTCTTCTCTAACAAAGCTGCCCAGCAAAAGCATCATCACATGGTAGTGTACAGCATCACCATTCATGAAACATACCCCAGTGAAAAGGACAGACGGGCTTTCGCTTGCAAAGTATAATAAGATCAATTATTTACACAAAAAATGTTGACACTTCACTTCATCCCTATAGCACAAATACAAATGTTATGTTTATCTCCAAGAAACTCACTCTGGAAAAATTATGTCTGTAAGAAGTTGGTTTGGGAAAAAAAAAATAATAAAGGATAAGCCTAAAAGTTTAAGCTATCAGGAATGTTCCCATAGTGTAAATAATCATAGTTTTAATAGTGTTGATGTACACATACAGCTGCAGAGAAAAAGTATTGCTTTCATCTCATGCAGCATCAACATCTATCTAGAAAAAGTTGATGCACACACACACTGCTGGGCAGATCATCTGATGGTGGGTTTGGCAGAGACCTGAAAGCTTCTAGCAACAGGAAAGGAAGGTTTGGGTTTGTTCTCTGTTGTGGAGTTGCTGCTTGTTTCCTTCTAAAAGAAAAATGGTTTGCAAACCATTTGGTGAAATTCTTAGAAAGCGATATTTTGATAAGCAAACTTTTGAACATGAATGCCTCATTCATAGATATTGGGCTTATCATTTTTGAGCTTATCAATTTTGCCCACAGACAGGTCTTCTTTTCTACCTTTCCATTTCTACTTCCCTTGCACACATTTTACAGGTACTTGCAGTCCTCAAAAAGTGGATGTCTGAAATTTTCCTGCCTCTGTCAGACAGAAGCAGAGTTGGTGATTTGGTTTTGTACCATCATTAGGGTGCCTGCTCAACAGTGCCACTTTTCTTTGCAGTTGCTTGAGGCTTCATGGATCATGCTTGTACTTTAAGGCAAAAACGGGTGAAGACAGACATGCAAAGAACAATTGTTTTCAGAAGCAGGAAAAAAAATATAACTCCAGTTAACCCATTCAAAATATGTTGGTGGGAGAAAAATCTCTCTGACACTCCATATTTTTTTAGAAGAAAATAAAAGATAAATTTCCAAGAATAAATCACAGATAATACATTTCAATATTTTTAAGGAAATTTTATATGTGCACTTTCCTGAATATCAATTTTGGGAAAATGTTGGGTGCTGCACAACCAATATTACATGGGTACTACATTTTGTATATGTGCATGTAATTTGAGTTGCTTTTTGGCCAAATATATGCAAAGTAACCATGATCACATGCATTTAGAAAACAATTAAAATATAGCTCCACTGGAGGTGTGAAAAAATCTGAAGAAAACCTCAGTACAATGGGCACCATGAGAAAAGAGCCCTAGTAAAATTCATCACTAATTTTATACATTTTATACAAATGTATATAAACATTTGTTTATATTGTATATACATATTTTTATATCATTTTATAGAAATTTTAAAAATCCTCAAGCAGTTCCTCTTTAAACTAGCTGAAGATAAAATGATAATTTTTTTGATCAAATTATGGCATCATATTATGACGACAAAAGAGATTTTACTAGTGATATAGAACTTTGGTCCTAATAAATTTTGTAAGAATAAAATGAGTTAAACTGGAACTAATTTCTAGAGAACACAAAGGTATCAGAGGGTCCTGGTCCTGGAAATTATGTATATCTATTATATTTAAGAAAAGATTATGAAATTGTACTAAAGTATGTCTACAACTGTCTAGTGATGGGATTTCTTTGGCTTCTGAAAAATAGTTTAGGTCTAGGATGCATTCATAATGCCTTTACTTCCTTTGAAACAATGTTGATTAATAACCAAGTAAATAACAGGGAAAAAAACAAAAAACAAAAAACACGGATATTTAATTGCAAGGTACTGACATCCTTTTGTGGGGTGTTTTCATTGAGGATCCCACAAGGATGTTGAGAGGCTGCCTTGTGATACAGTTGAATCAGTGATACAACAGAGTTCAATATGATATTATAGAACTTCCAAATTTAAACTGAATACTGAAACCAAATTCAATGAACATGACTTATTTTTCACCAGATGTCCATGTAAATCCTTAGGCTTACTGCCTATGCAATAACATTTTGTTTATGGATCATTATGCAGACAGGGTGCCATAAGAATTAGAGATTCTAAGTTTAAAGAACTGAAAGTTAAAACTGTATGGTTAATGGAAAGCATGTGAATGACATGACTATGCCTAAGTGAAACCCGGAATTCAGAGCTATTAAGAATATCAGGCTAACTTGAAGCCAGAATGACGAACACATTCTCCAATGTTACCCTTCTCCCCACAGTCTCCCTCCTGGCCATCAGCCACAATTCCAGCATCTCGCAAGCATAGAAGGTGCTCTTTCACCTGACACAGTCCTTCCGGAGCTGTTCTACTCACACACTGAGCTTTAGCTCTCCCAGCCTATGAGCATCACAGAAACGGTTAAAAATAAATAAGTAAATGGGATGGCATGGTCCAATATTTATGTACTCCTTGGCTTTGTAGCAGAAAAATGTTAATTACCTCTGAATTTGGTAAATCTTTTTAATCTTTTTTTTTTTTTTTTTTTTTTTGACAGCTTCTTTTTCTCCTTAATGTTACCTCAATCCTATTGCTTTAAACTCCACTTGTATTCACTGTAAAATTATTGATTTATTTACTTTTAAGCTTGTAGCAATGATGCTTTTGAAGAAGCTGACCATCAGATTTCATGTTTTAGGTGTGAATTCCTGAAACCTGAGTAAATATAAGATCCTTTCCTCACAGTACCTTTTTGTCCATAGCAGCACAATAAGGACATGCTCCATCCTCTCCAGCCTCAACTTTGTGAAAACAGACTACAGAAATCAGCTGTGTTGTCACCTCCACTTTGGGTGCTTGTAATGTTAAAAGGATACATTCTCCAAATGCACACACATTTGTGCGCATTTATACTCCACTGGCACCTTTCTTCAACACTTTCTTCATTTTTGACCAATACCTAGTTCTCATCCTAACATTGACACCTTGATCATGAAAACATGGTTTTGTATTTATGACGCTTACATGTAGTACAAGATGTCAGTAGTTCTTCACTATGTTCTATTTCAGCAGGAGCTAGAGCACTTTCATGTCTAGACCACAAAATAATGCATCTTAGAGTTTACATTCAAGAGCAGGCCTAAGCAACCTGCTGTCTTTAGATTAGAAAATTGCCCCCAGTTATATAGAAAATTATGATGATGATTCCACTTTAAAAATTGAAATTGCATATCTAGCAAGTAAACCTTGTATTTTATTTTATTTTATTTTATTTATTTTATTTTATTATTTATTTTATTTTGTTTTAAACATAAAGAATCATATTGATAGATCTTTTTTTATCAGGGAACTAATTAAATGTTGACAGCATTCTTCTTATAGACTGTGGTGATCAGTTGTTATATTAAATATAAAGTGTCCTTTAACACAACAATAAAATCGACTAAGAATTAGCTCTGCCACTCAAAACAATGATGGGGGAGGGAAGGAAAGATCACCAGAATATAGACAAGATTTTAGGGAAAATATTAAAAACCATACCACTGGTGTATCTCTAACAACTTTGGTCTTCTAATGTTTCAGTGTTTTCAGTGCAGTAAACAACAACTAAAATTAGCACAATAATTTGGTTATGTATAAAGATGGTGTAAAAAGAACAAGCGGAAAAACTCAGCAGAACGAGGTTCACAATGAATCTGAGTACTACTGATTAACATTAGTTTTTGAAATGTTAATTAGTTTTACACTTAACAGCTTGTCATTGTCTAAAAGGGCATAGGAGCAAACCTTCCAGAATGAAGGCTGAGGAGTTTTTAACTCCTTGGTGACAGGAATTAGCACACATTCCTTTGCTATCAATAGCATTAAGAACAGACAAAAATTAATTAGCTTTGGTGATCAGTAAGATAAAAGAATGTAAGTATATGAATTATATGAAGAATATGAAGTTAGAAATAACAAGAATGAAGGAAATATTAAGTAAATTAAGATGTATGAAGTACTTACTGTCCATAAGCTACTACCATTTCCCTTATCAGGACTGAGAACTTTCCAAAATTATGAAATTATCTCCCTATAAGAATGATGCCTAACAATGTCTACAATTGCTTTACTCATTTAAGTGTGACTTTATGGCACATTAAAAACTGAGATATATGTAAAATTGAAGGACGTAGAAGGGATTAGATAATAGTGATGCAGAAATATGTTTATTCATTATATTTTTAATTGCTTAAGACTTTTGGGTGAAGGGGAGAAGGCACTAAACATATTTTTTTCATATTTTTCTACTTTTTCAATGAACACACCACAAAAGAAAAAGGTTGGGGACTCAGTAACATTTACTGTTGAGCATCATACACAGCCCCCAAGGTAGCTAATAATGCCTCAGATTTTAGTTTAGAGATTTGTGGGCCAAATGTGAACAATCGCAGATCTGGGAAGCACAGACAGCCCAGCTGGCTGTTCACAAAGACCAGTGATGATGCAGAGTGTGTAGTGCTGATCTATCTTCATTGCCCCAAAAGTTACTCGCCTTGGCCAGTCTGTTGCATCCCTGGAGCATGCTGTGTTGCTGCCAATTTCTCATGTGTTTCTGAAGGCTTGCTTCTCCCAGCCTGTAAGTAGAGCAAAATTCCTGTGCTTCAAGTTCATGTATATCTTTTCAGCTACCAGAGAAGTGCAAAAATGCAATGCTAAATTTGAATTAGACAAACCCATAAACACCCCATTTAGATTTCAGGTTGGCCACCAAGCTCCGAGAACTTGGCAAAGCAACACAGCATCCTCCCACTGTGCTATGGGAGTGATATCCTGTCATGTGGAAGTAGTCTTGGCTTGTCCCTGTAGTTTGCTGAACACCTTTCTAGATTATTGCAATTTGCAGCATTTGACAGATTTAAGCAAAAATAGAAATTCTTTTACTGGTGCAAGTTTCTGTGTGAAGACTTCAACTAGTTTCACTTTGCAGACAGGCCAAATTGTTTCTAAATGTAGAGTTTGGATAGGAAAGGATTTTCTATTTTCTTTCATTTTGATGTTTTTATGAGGGGGATGTTCTGGTAGTGGCTATACTTTAATGAAAAATACTGTCTATCCCATTATTTTTATTCAATCATTTATTTATTTATTGTTAGATGTCTTCCCACCTCCCATAAGGTTTTGCAATTAGTAAGTTGCAAGTGAACTTTTGCTAAATTTAAAATACTTAATTATGGAACTTGGTGTCCCTGCAAATACTCTCATCTCAATTCCTTCTTTTCCCAGAAAAATTAATCTAAGAGAAAAGTGACACATAATCTAAATTATATCAGGATATGAAATATTTTTATTTAAAATATGAAATGAAGAAAAAGTTAACTGTACTCTGTTTACAAGCCTTAAAAATTTCAAGTCTTTTTTCTGCTGCATGCACATCGTCAAAAAAAAAAAAAAAAAAAAAAAGGAAAAGTCTTTAGAAAGTGCAGAAGCTGCATTATCTATGTACAATGTGGTTATAATACCACATTGGTCAGCAACTATAATGTAAAAGGTAAGAGTTTTATATGCTTCTCAGAACTATAAAGGAAGTGTGAGTGGATTTTAAACATTTTGATTAGCACCACAAAGATTTTAATGCTTTATTTAAACAGTTTGCTATAGGGCAAACACATTTGGTAGACAAGTAAAATGAAAGCATGGGCATCAGTTTCCCTGTTTTCTATTAAGTAATGTTGCGAAGTAAGCAGAAGTTGGACTCAGATATCAGATAATTATCTCCACACTATGTGTCACAGTAAATAATTTTAATTGGTTTAACTTCAGGGACCATTACTGGCCTAATTAGAAACATGAAAAGGCTACAAGTATTAGGAAATATCCTGAAGGAATGAGAACATTAGCAATTCTGTCAAGCCATTTTTAAAATAGTACACAGTAGCAGGCACATTTCAGTAAAAGGCAGATTACTTGAAAGGTGCCTTTATGAAAACAGTACTTGTGGGTTTGTAATAAGAGAAGTCGATGGGTAAGCACAGAGATTTTGTAGTGCTTGACATCTATTACTACTGTTAGAGATACACTGGTCTTATTCTGATTACTGTTTTTGAAGACACAGGTTCCTTTTGTGCTGTGCAAGAGTTCTGAGAGCTTGGGGGATGTGGGGAAGCAGGAAGACTCCCCATGGCATGCAAGCTCAGTTGGTTAAGAGGAGAAAAATAAAAATGGGGAAAATAAATAAATAAATAAATAGAAAGCAGGTTGTGTGGAGTTTGGAAGTGTAGGAAGTTTGGAGGATTTTAATCAAAAATATCTGTCAGCTTCTTCAGTGCCTCAGTAGAGGTATATAAGTATGACTTTGGGGCTTTTCAATCTCCATCTCTCTCTCAAGTTTTTGGATCTTCCATGAGTGTTCACACTCCAAATCTTCAAATGATATCATGAGGTAGCGATTGTGCCTGCTTGTTTACGCACTTCAGAGCTTCGTGTGCCTGAAGCAAGTTTTAAAATGTCCTAGCCTCTGTGTGAAGTCCTTATAGCTCTTTAACTCATTTGTCACTGAAAGCCAATGAACAAACACTGGTACGCGCAAGAGGAATTATTTAATAGATCTCAGATCTCAGTACTATATCCACTCCTGCAAGAGCCCAGATGGAGAACTTTACTCCATCAGCACTGAATGGGGCTTCTGTAAAGGTTACAAAATAAAATTGGGTCATTGCCCATTGTTTTGCCAAACTTTGGATTTGCTCAGCCACTTCACTTGATTTCACAGAATCATAGAATCACAGAATGGTTTGAGTTGGAGGGGACCTTAAAGCTTATCTCATTCCACCACCCTGCCATGGTGGCGGGGCAGGGACACCTCCCACCAGATCAGGTTGCCCAAAGCCCCATCCAGCCTGGCCTTAGGCACCTCCAGGGGTGAGGCATCATTTGCCTAGTTGTCCTGCTTCCTTAGTGTTTATTAGTCACTTAGAGTATTTCTGGGGCTTACTTGCTTTTCAGATGTGACAGAGTCACCGAATGAATTGCAATTGTACATTTTGGAGTCTGGACTAGGTAAATGAGGGAAAACATGCTAATGAATAAAATTGAATACAGAAGTTGCTGCCTAATCCAGACAAATTATTCATTCTGGTCCCCTTTCCTGCAATATTTCGTACAATACGCCTGAGGTGGTGCAAGAAATAATACAGGGGAAATTTTTTTATGACAACCTTAGGGAAAATCAGTGTTATGCTCCTTGTTTACCAAATGAGGAAGGGTTGGGAAGGAGGCACAGAGGTGGGGACAGCCGACCACCTAGGGTGTTTTACTTCTGGAGAACAAGGTAAAGGATTTAAACAGCCCATGCTGTTTGAAGGGTTGATCAACACTTGCCACCACTACAGCAAAGGGTGCTTTTATTGATATTTATATGAATATCTCAAGGTATGCAGATGTAAAATATACATATAATCTTTTCTCTGTTAATCTCTATTCTACTGTTAACCTGTGGGAATTCACAAACATAGCTGAAAATAAGTTTCCAGTGTTGCTCGTCTAAATCTTAATAATATTCAATGTCAATTTGTTCTATAAGCTGTGTACCACCTAATGAGATAACTCCTTTTGTATTTTTATCTAGTTTCAGTGAGCTTTATTTTGTTCTCATAGAAAAAGAGCTTAGTCTACCTCTTTTGTAACTTTGCTTTGTCAGGTTTTTCCTGTCCCCTGCTAAACCTACCAATTTAAATTCTCACAGACTGTCTGCACAATATAGCTTTGTTCTGCCCAAGCTCTTCTTTGCCTACCTCTAAATCATACATTAGAGAGCCATCATCACGACACCAAATGTATTATATTAAAGTACATCCTTTTCCACTGAACATTATTTTTATTTTATATTCTGTTCCTTCTGTAGTATCATTTGGTTTATGTTTTTTGAGGAGCATTGCTTATTGAACAAAAGCTGGCATTGATTCAGTCAGTGTTTTTCTGGTGGAAGAGCTCTTACTGCGCTTAAAATGTGAAAAAGGCCAATAGATAATGCATACAATACAAACATAACTTGATCTAGTACTTTGGTGTGGACGTGATGAAACTCATGAAACTGCTGAAATTGTGAGTTGCTTTAGGTAGTGAATGCATGAGCACTGTAACGAGTGCCAATTTTCTCAAAATATTATCTCGAATATACCAGCATTGTCACATAAGACAGAGTAAAGAATTTCAGCAAAAAATGGCTTTTTGCTACTGATTAGTTTTCTAGCTCTGTTTTCTGAAATGTTTAAATGCTACCTGATATGTTTTTGTTACTTAACCTAAAAAGTTACTGTAACAGCAGAGGTTAGAAGTACACAATAAGGTAATTTTGGATATATAATAAAAGCATCAGAAGAGTTTCTCAGTGGCAACACAGTCATCTTCTAAGAAGGAAGGTGTTTTAATGGCAAGGTCAGGATCCGGCCTTAGCTAGTATTTTCAAGTGAGACCAAATTTCCCTTCATTTTGCCAATCCAGTGCTTCACTGTCAAGAATTCAGTTTTCATTCTGTGTATCCTTAATAGTTGAGGATAACATTGCTCATAAAAGAAGGTTCATCTGGGGACCATTCCCTAGGACATTATTTAAATTCAAAGTTTAGCCTCTGCTCTGTCTTTGTCTTAAGAAACTGTTTGCCATTTTGAAATCTTTGCTAAAGTATGGAAAAAAAGAAAAAAGAAAGAAAAAAAAAAGTTGTATCTTGGGAGGAATTATCTTTCTGCCAAATCAGAGTAATTCTTGGAGTCCACTGTAGACCATATCATGCCTATGTGTTAGGACTTGTTAAAGTATGATGAAACATAGAAGGGATTAAATAAATAAATAAATATAAATAAAGCATGAGTGAATGTGATATCTATCTTTTTCCTCTTAAGAAACTTTGTCACGTATCCTAGATTATACTCTTCCCCACCTTGAATTTCACCATATCTTTCAGAGATGCTGCTGAATAAATGAAGATTAATAATAATAATAATAAATAATAATTATTAATAATAATTAATGATATTGTTAATAATTATTACTTTATTATTATTAATTATTATTATTATTATTATTTTATTATATAGTCTTGATGGCAAAAAAGAAAATATGTTTTCACCACCTTTATAAGTTTAGAATTGTATTTGAACTTTTTCTCCTTTCCAAAAAATGCACTAAGAATTTGCAGTGATTATTTTATTCTCTACCTTCTTGTCTAAGTTTCATTAATGTGGGATTGTTTATTTCATTTATATTTTACTGGCTTGCATCTGTGAGTAATTCTGCATTTTCAGTCTATTTTTTTTCAAATAATGTAGAGCTGAATCAGAGTTTATATCTTTGACTATCTCCAAGTTTCTTTATCTGTCCAAGGCAGCAGGTTTCTTATTTGACAGCCTTATAATTACAGAAGAAGCTGCATACTAATGATTCAGTGCTTACATAAACAACTGGCCTTGGAGAAATCTAATGAACTAACTTGCAGGATTTGATTTTGCCTAATTAAATGTATATAATGTTTAATGTTGTATGTGACAGGATTTCTGTGGAAACTTATGGAGTTTTTATGTAACCCAAGTGCTGATATGAATTCAGAGTGAGGGCCATGAGGAATGTTATGAAATTGCACGTCATGTTTTGTTTTCAATAGTTATACACCTACTGTGCATAAGCATGTGGCAAACTGAACTTTCTCAAATCTGGCAATCTATGAGCATATCATTTGAATCAGAATCACCTGGGTATCAATTAAAAACATTTATTCAACGTTTATCTTCCTTCAGCCTTTCAACAATATTATGTTTCAGCAACCTGAAATGTATTTGATCATTAGATACAATAGATTCAAAACAGGTGAAGTTAGATCATCAGTTGCTGGGACTCAGTTCCATTGTAAATGGACATTTCATAAGTACAATTCACAGTAACATGTAATTTGCTTTTGTCACCAACAGTGGTAAGTTGATTTATCTGAGACAATTAATCCACTTTAAAACTACTATTTACAATATGTGTGTGCATATACCTGTTTGTGAATGTGTATATATGAATTCATTAGAGTGTTGCTAATGTGTGCTGATATTCTGAACATCCCTTTAAAATAAATTTTAATAGTTCTACATGAGGATTTAAAACCCTATGAAACATGTTTTTTCAATTGAAATGGAAACAGTTTTATAACATAGGTGGTATAAGTTTTCACATGTCATATGAACTTGTTTGTAATACAAGTTAGTAATCCAGAAGGATGGAACTAGTAACCTCTTGGAAAAGAAAACAGCAGATATTTTTATTCCAGTCTGGACTGCTCCATGTGGTGTCTGTGTAATTTGGGTAATTACATCATAACTGACCTGCCAGACTGTCTAGGAATATATACACCTCAAATTCCTTATTTCTATAAATACTTTTTTAGAGGAATAAAACAGTTAAGGTTTTTGTCTGGAATCATAGCCTAGAGAAGGCTAGTCTTCATTCAGCCAACTGAATGACCTATCAATAATAGAATAAGGCCATTACTTGAGGAAGATACCTTGGAATAGATCATGGGAAATGGCATCCAGTGGCCATTATCTTTTACCATTATCTTTTTCCCCTCCTTACCTTTCCACTCTTTGGGAATCTTCTAATGAAACCACACAACTAAATCATGACAAGATACTGAATGGGAGAACAAGCATTGTCAACCAGAGAAGAATAAGGGTAAGATGGGTAGCACATGAACATGAATGCGTTTGTCCTACATATATATATATATATATGTAGGACATATATATATGGGTGTATACATATATAGTATATATATGTATATACATATATACATATATATAGTATATATATATACGTATATATACACATATATATGTGTGTATATATATATATACATATATATATGTATGTGTATGTATATGTATGTGTATATATATATATATATATGTATGTAAATCCTAATAAACGCAGAGCGTTTTTGAATGCATTAATCCACATCTGTAAAATTGTCAGGGTTTCCCTTACAATGGTACAATGGTAAGTGTTCATATATCTGTCTGTGATAGCAAACATTTAAACGAATATGCTGTCATTCCATGGACAAGTTTTAGTGGTTAAAAACAAGAAAAAAAGCCTTCAAAAATTGGTCCTCACACAAGAATCTAAACAAGACCAAGTTTTGAGTGTTGCTTCAGGAATGTCTGCAAGTATTACTGTTAAAAGAAAAACCTTGACTATTTCAAAACCATGCTGCTTCTCAGTCAGGCTCAACACAGAACACATACTTTGTATTTTAGTCCTGTGTTCTGCTTTATGCCAATGTAGTCCAAGCAGATGTTCTCAAATATATGGAATTTATTTTCATTGGGTGTACTATTGAAATTGTTGGATTAAAATAGATTTTACGGTATTGTTATACATACATGAGGTCAAAGACAGGTTCAATGCATCTTCATTTTTTTGATTAATCCCAACTTGATTATTTTTAAGGATGAGTTCAGGGGAGTCACTGCTAGCATATTTTGTATCTTTTGGTTGCTCTGGTTGCTTTGTGTTCTTGAAGGCAGGTCAGGCAGGTAAAAATTAGTAGAAAAACCTTTACCTAAATGGTATTAATGATATAATATTTTTGAATGAAACTAATATTTGTTGTTCAAAAAGGAAAACTGATAACTTACATGGAGTGTGTTCAGCTCCCATCTTCATTTTTCCTGTACAGTAATTACTTTTTTTTTTTTTTTTTAATGGGGTAGTGCTATCACAATAGTTCTATTGCCCTCAGTT
>NC_140299.1:82574252-82600204 GCF_964211825.1 Aythya ferina
CCATCCCTGTATTTGAAAGATAGAATGACAGGGTGTATAGGCTGTGACAGCTGTTTTATCACAATGTTTTCTATAGGGATATTTTGCAAAACTGAATGAAGAGAAACCGAAAAGGAAATGATTAAAAGTAACCTGGAATTAAAAAAAAAAAAAAAAAAAAAAAAAGTCTGTCAGTAACATTGTAGCATGATACTGTAAGGTTTCAAGAGTGAGATAGAGTAGGACAATATATTTTAATAGATGACAAACACTTGTCCTTAACACAATGCTAAGGTGACACAGCAAGAAATAAGAAATCAATATTCCAACTGTTGATGTTCACACAGCTGGCCTGGAAGTAGAGATTCAACAGTATGAAATGGCAAAGCAAATCGTGCTCTACTCAGGATATAGAGTAAAAGCAAAGCATATAAGAGCTCTTGCTCCAGGGTAAAGTGGTTAATTCTAAGGCATGTATCCATCTGGATCAGTGACAGACATGGCAAAAGAAAGTTACTTATCCCAAGATGTATAAATATATATTTCCTCAGGGAATTAAGTTAGATAACATCAAAGGAATTGTGTTCCCTCTATGCTCCTTTGAAATTTGGTTGTAATCTGTCTGGTGGCTCTGCTAAAATACAGATGGAATTTGGGTCTAAAACATCTCTGTTGTAATCTGAGGTTAGCCATAGGTCTTTTATCCCAAACACTGTGCTTCTGTTATATCCTGTACATCCTGTGTGTGCTTTGTATGCTACAACAGCTAAATCTCGAAATGGGACCCTGCTTCTTGCATAGACAGCAGCCTTAATAGATTGAGCCAGAACGGGTTTATCTTCCTAGCCAAGCTAAGCTTGTCTCAGCTGGAAATTGCTCTTTACATCTTGGATAGTGCCCCTGTAAAGAATTACAAATTGCACCCTATTATTCTTATTTTATGCAGATTCCATATGTGACATGCATGGATTGCTATTCATGCACTTTTATTGGGAAATGACTTGGAATAGGGCATGAGTCATTTGTGATCTTTTAAATTAGACATAGGAATACATTTTTCTGAATTATTATCCCAGTATTATTTTGTAGGTTGAAATTGTTGATGATGCTACCTACATTTCTAGGATGAAGTCCTGACCCAAGAAAAGATCTGATATTGATCTTGGTGGAGCCAAATTTCCAGTCTCTGAATTGGTCTCTATTTAATGTGAATTCTTGCAAAAGCCAATAGAGAGGATGAAAGTTACATTTCCTGATAGAAAATTAGATTTACTGAATTTACTGAATAGGCAACTGACAACAGGAGAGAGAGGATTAAAAAATAATAATAATAATAAATAAAAAATATATATATATAATAAAATAAAATAAAATAAAATAAAATAAAATAAAATAAAATAAAATAAAATAAAAAATAAAATAAAATAAAATAAAATAAAATAAAATAAAATAAAATAAAATAAAATAAAATAAAATAAAATAATATAAAATAAAATAAAATAATAAAATAAAATAAAATAAAATAAAATAAAATAAAATAAAATAAAATAAAATAAAATAAAATAAAATAAAATAAAATAAAATAAAATAAATAAAAATTGGAAGATGAAGACCAAAGGAAAACAAGATCTTGAAAAGTAAAACTGAAAACCAGTGTATGAAATCAAGATGAAAGAAAGGGGAATCTGGACATATTCAAAAATAGGGGCCTTATAGGTGAAAAATTGTTCAATAGAAATAACGAAGAAGAGAATGAAAAAGGAAAAATCTCCAAGAAGAAAAAAGAAAAAGTGATATGGAGATCTCAAGCTAAAATTACACATATATTTGTTTCCTAAAGGAATTTCACATTTAAACATATTATTTATCTGCAAAGTCAGGACAGAAGAATCTGTCTGAGCTTTTTGCACAGGAAATGGTTGGAAGCAATTTACAAGAAATCTAGAACTCTTTTGAAAAATTCTAAAGATTATTTTCTTTTAGAATAGAATGACACTCTTAACCCCATTTGAAATGAGTCAGTTTTCTGTGTGAAGCTACTTACTGCTCTAAAAGACAGTAACTCTAATCAAGTATATAGATTCATTAAGGGCCATACTAGATCTATGTCAAATATATGACCCTCCAATCAGTGTGCAGTTAGCTGAGGCAATACTATCTCCTCATTACTATCTTGAATTTATTGTCCATGAAATAGGCTGTTGCCTGCTTTTCTATCAAAACAAATATAAAGACTAATCTGGCACATAAAAATGTAAGTCCGAATATTGATTCTTACTATCTGATCTAGATATACTTATCACTAAGATAATAGTTTTTACTATTTATGTTTTACACAAAAGTAACAGCACTTTTTTTTTTTTTTTGGGGGGGGGGGGGTTGATGTATAGTGTGGGTTTTTGTTAATTTCATGCAAAAGGAATGATTCATCTTATGAATATATTTTGTAAAATATAACATGTTCAGAAGTTTTAAGATGGGTCATCGCATTGATGATATGAATTGTGCTCAAGTCATGAAAACTAGGAAATAAAATGATGAGAACAGTGTGCTTTAATTTAAAATAATTGAAGATTCCTAGGTAGCTTAGTCCCCTGAACTGAAGTTGTAGAATGGACACTTTTTTTTAGAAATATAATGAAAGAAAAAAAAAAAAAAAAAAAAAAAAAACTCTTAAATTTTGACTGAAAAATATTGTTTTCATTCATTTTGACTTAAGCAGTCCCTTGCCATATCAACATTGTATCCTTAAGTTAATTCATTTTAAAGTCAACTACCTTGTAGAAAGTAGAACAGTTTCTTAACATTTCCTCAAATGTAATAAAATTTAAGCTGTTGTTAACACTAATAGCACTTTCAAAGTGTATTAAACAGGGAAGGTTTTATTAATTTCCAAGGTTACAGGCTATTGTAGACTATTTGATTACATACAATTTGTATCCATATATTGTGCTTTGAATATAAGCCTAATCCTTCAGAAATGTTAAAATTTCATTCAACTTGGAAGTCAGTAAAACAGTAATGGCATCTTTGATGCAGAAAAAAAAAATATATAAATATACATATATAATGTAGTAAATTATTCCTATATAAATTGGGTGATATTTGTTGTTTTTGTTGTTGTTTTCTTTTTTATTTATTTATTTTTTTATTTTTTTATTTTTTTTTTTTCCAGAATTTGAGTTTTGAAATGCACTTGTGTTCCAGAAATGTAATAGAAACTTTAGAACTGTTGGTTTATATAGCCAAATCTTTTGTCTCATTCCTAAATGCTCATTTAGTAAAGAGATGATGAATTTAAGCTCTTTAAGACGAGTCCCATCCTACTTCTTTTACAGCAGTGGTAAAAGCCATTTAGCAGGTCTGGATCAGCCACTGGCTGCTGGCTGTTCAGGCTCAGGATGATTTGTGTGTCCCTTCCTTCCCTTCCAAAGATACCACAGGTTTGGAGAAAGCTGGTTGTACACAATTTTGGGGTGATATCACTCATGGAGCATGGTGCTACCTTCTTCTCAGATTGGTACAGAAGAGATCAAACTGCTCACCTTGAATCCATAGTCTCTCTACATTTCTGGAATCTGACAGATTTTTGACATAGGTGAGGTCCTGGGTGAGGTCATCTAGCTGTGTACCAATGTTTTCTGAATTCTAAAGGTTTAGATTCATATTTCTGGACTACCTGTAGAAGAGCTAGCAGTATTAACACCTGGTAACATTTTTTGTTATCTCTGTGACAGGGTACAGTTGTTCTTCAGAGTGATATAACACCCTTATGGAGCGTATCACACCTGCTGTGAAAAACAGATTTTTTTCTGGTTGGAAAGTGGCTGGTCAGTAAAAGAGGAGGACTGGACCTCAGGCAAATGGCAAGTGCTAAAAGATTGCAGAGAGAGGGAAAAAAGGCAGTGAACACAGTCATGTAGAGCAGCATTTCTGTGTCTATAGTTTATAGGAAAATTGAAGTGGGTCAAACTTGAACCATTTGTATACTTGAACTACTCTCTTTATAAGTTCTGGTATTTTTCTCTTCAATTTTCATGATTTTTACCTTCCCTTACATGTTTTTAGAGTAACTGATTTATTTTGGAAGACACTGGAACATTTATATAAGTGATCCTGTAAGCTTTACTGCCATTAGTTGTGCTGTAAGAGAGTGATACTATGTGTGGTTTCCTAAGGCTCAGGGAAAAAATGGAGCCCTCGTATTTTAGTTTTGCTGGCTAATGACTTCAGGTGGAAGATAGAAATTCTTACCTGATAACAGCATGCATCTCAGGCTGGCACAGAAGTCTCTTTATTCAGGTTATCGCTGGTTTAAGAAACCTCTGAACTGTCACGTACCTTCTGAATTAATGAGGCCATATAGGTCTAAGGTTCCTAAAAAGACCCATCTAGATTAGAATCGATTAATCCTGCAGTCGACTATGTGGTATTATAAGGGTGACAACAGATGTAGGTTTTGTTTAAGCACAATTTTTTTCAAGATCATCAGCTGTAATCTGTAATTAGTGATGATCACTCCTATCTTGACTGTAGTGAAAATTTCTCACAAACTATAAACCTACATTTTCTGAAAAGGAAATTTTTGAAGAAACATAAAAGTCAGACATACGATTTATAGTGAGAAAATGTGTTCAGAAGAATTCAACACACCCTATAGACAAGTAAAATTCAAATCTCTTCAAATGTTTGAATTATTGACATGACTTGATATATCTGTGTTCTTCATGTATTTCCAGGTTTCTATTGAGGAATTTAGTACTTCATCTGTGTGAACAAAATTAACTGTAAAAATCAACACATGACAGAAAGAAAATGTAACATGCATGTATGTTTCAAACCAATACTGCAGGCTTTAACTCTGCTCATCACTAGAGAACTCAGAAATAGTATTGACTAGATTTTATAGCTGTTGTCTGTGAAATAGCTGATATAAAACCTGTGATTCAAATATTCATAAAGATTTATTTTTTTTCCTGAATATATACGTTGAAATCTAAACCCACCTCTTCTGTATGTGGAGTATTAAAGACAAAAGCATTTGCAACATAGCAATGTAGAAAATGAGTGAAAACATAAACATAAGGAATAATTTTGTTTTCTTAAATATTGCACATCATATCACTATACAGAAATAATTCCATAAAAGAAATTGAGCACTTGCTAAAATTCCATCTAAATGGTTCATCACCTATCTGGATGACGTTATTGGTATCATTTAAAAAGCTGCTCCAGAAAAGAGCATTCAAGCTGATCTATGGACATTAGTCTATTAACAGAGTTTTTAAATTTTTGTTTTGTGATATCAAATACCAGTGAACAATCACCTGAACATCTCAAAATCCATTAGGCATCTAGCTTTTAATTTCCCACCTTTCAATATTAAATGGTCAAAATAAGAGGTTGTTTTAGAGTGATTGTCGTGATCGTAATGAGGCCTGACACTTGTGACACTTCAGCCATGTAACCACCATCACTTCCATCACAACAAAGGAGCTCTGAGCACAACACATTGTAGTAGTAGGGAGAGTTGTGAGTTTGCAGCTTTGCACAGCAGGTGTGGCCACACATCTCTGCACCCCTAAACACACATGCTCATCCAATCTGACAGATCAGACAATGGCACAAAAAAAAATAAAAATAAAAAAAAAAAAATCAAGGCTTAAACAAAGATTTCATCTCCAAAGAGACAAAGCTTTACGCTGAATGTGTTGTTGCTGCTGAATTTTCCAAATGGAAAACAGTGTATATTTTATTAATGAAAAACAAATTATGGTGGAGTTGACAAATGTGTTGGCTTTTTTTTGACATTTAAAAAATGTGTATTCTCATTCCTTTTAATATTTACCTTCCTATCATCCTGCAAATGATTTTGTTAATTAGTTATATCTTGTGTATACTTTAAACAACAAATGCAAGGAAGCTACGGGACCACACTAAGAGAGACTAAAAATCCATCACACAAGTGAAATATGATTTTTCAGTCTTTAGTGTATAAATAGCTTCTTTTTTCTTTAATACCTATTTAGACAGAAACATAGATGCATGAACTGGAGTCTTTAAAGTCATCATTACCTTAGTTGTTGAAAAATTTATTTTTAAAGGAGGAAAAAATTAGGAAACCTAATTTTCTATTCAACTTAACAGCAACAGACCATTAAAAAGTGAAGCTAGAGATGTGCATATTTACCATAAGGGAATGAACTGGGCATTAATGGGCTCTGGAGGCTTATTTGGAGACAGCTGCACTTATCATGAATCAAGAAAGGGAAATAGCAGCCCTGGTGCGCTGTAGGTCAGTCACAAAAGTCGACTTCAGAGAGCTATAAATCTGTAGCATTACTTCAGCAGCCGACTCTCAGAACACCCTTCTAGCATTTTCCTATAATTTAAAGATTATGTAAGGTGTATAGTGAGTGTGTTCGATGAAAATATTAATTTAGAGATAAATCCAGTAAATGCTCTAAAGCAGCAGCTTCTGCTGAGCAGGATCATCTTCTGGTACACTTCAAATAGGAATTGCTGCTAGTTTTGTCAACAGTAGGAGGTCATGGAAGTCTGCCAAATAAAACAAGGCCTTTTTCAATAAAATGCTTTCAGTTGTAAGTAGTCACAGAATATCTTCCTGTACCATTTTATTACTGATATTTAAACTTTGATATATTGTTTTATACTGACAATTTCTTGAGTCAGAAATCTTAATCATGAAATGAGCTGGAGTAAAAAGCAATTAATCACAGTTAACTCCTTCTGGTATGTCCAAAAACATATTTTGTTGTTGCTTCTGAATGTTTTAAAGGCATTATCCAGGCTCACAGATTTCATATCCCACTGTGAGGCTGCTCGTTTTCAAAATCCGATATTTACATGTTGAAATTTAAGGCTTTTAAGAAAAGTGGTAAAACTTCTTTTCAAATTAACATTTTAATTACTGTGAAATAGAAAGGGGGTTGTATTGTTTTAACTTCATCAGAATGAGCTATAGGAACAGACCTTTTAGCTCATGCTAATAGAACCTTGTGGGTATTTATGCAGATTATTTGGTTTCTGCCCTGTTGGCACGAAGACAGTGAAAAAAAGATTAAGGTGGAAGTTCCAGTCTTTCCCATCAGAGAAAGTGAAAACAACACTAAGTGACACGTTTGCCTATGATAACACACGTCCCACTCACACTACAAGTTTTTTTACTAGGTTAAACAATTTTGAGGTAGTTCCTCCTTCCCTCTTGGAATCAGAACTGACTTATTGCACAAATTTCCACTAATTTCAGAGCAACGCTAGTAAAATAAGACCCTATAGAGAAGAGACATATATAAAAACATATCTGCTGTTCCTTAACCTTTGGGAAAACTAATAGGTTAATGATTGTATGGTGTATGTATATTGAATATGAGCCAGCAGTGTGCCCTGGCAGCCAGGAGGGCCAACCGTGTCCTGGGGTGCATCAAGCACGGCATCGCTAGTAGGTCAAGGGAGGTGATTGTCCCGCTCTACTCTGAGCTGGTGCGGCCTCACCTCGAGTACTGTGTGCAGTTCTGGGCACCACAGTATAAAAAGGACATGAAACTGTTGGAAAGTGTCCAGAGGAGGGCTACGAAGATGGTGAAAGGCCTGGAGGGGAAAACGTACGAAGAACGGCTGAGGTCACTGGGCCTGTTCAGCCTGGAGAAGAGGAGGCTGAGGGGAGACCTCATCGCAGTCTACAACTTCCTCGTAAGGGGGTGTCGAGAGGCAGGAGACCTTTTCTCCATTAACACCAGTGACAGGACCCGCGGGAACGGGGTTAAGCTGAGGCAGGGGAAATTTAGGCTGGACGTCAGGAGGGGGTTCTTCACAGAGAGGGTGGTTGCACACTGGAACAGGCTCCCCAGGGAAGTGGTCACTGCACCGAGCCTGTCTGAATTTAAGAAGAGATTGGACTGTGCACTTAGTCACATGGTCTGAACTTTTGGGTAGACCTGTGCGGTGTCAAGAGTTGGACTTGATGATCCTTAAGGGTCCCTTCCAACTCAGGATATTCTATGATTCTATGATTCTATTTTTATATGCATTTATATACATCTGATAATGTTCCCTACCTTATTCATAAACTATATATAACTATAAAAATAATATATATGCATACATATAACTATAGTTATATATACATATATATAACTATATATTTTTTATACTATATAGTGAATACAGTGAATATCTTAGGCGTTATATATATAAACTATATATATGTAATAAAAACTAAACAATAAAAAATAAAAAAGACCAACTGGGACCTAAAAATGCTGTCCATTCTTATGGTTTCACATGTTTATATTTCAGCAGCAGGAAAGGAAGTTTCAGAGCTCACAGATCCATACATTCTGCTGTCAGAATAACACAGCAACAGAGTTTTACGGAGTCCTTTCAGAAGACAAACACAGGGCTGTATTCAGCTCCTCATCACTACCAGGATATTCCATTCCTTCTTCTCATTCGTTCTGGCCTCCTTTTCCTGCTTATATTGTGTCTTCTTTTCCTTGCACTATCCCAATAAATTCAACTTTCACTCTAATCCCAAAATGGCTTCCCACACAAGCTAAACACTCTCTCCTAGGATATTGCTACATTTCTCCTTTGCTATCCACCACTAGTTATCCACTCCAATCTCTTCTCCCTTCAGTTCATGTTCATTCACCTGTATCTGTTTTCAGTTGATTGTTAGGCTTTGACCCATGCCACCTCCACCACACCATCTCTTTCCAGTTCTCATTTGATCTCATTATTCCATTCTCTCCTGCCAATTGATTTTCAGTCCTATTGGCTCACATTTCACACCTTCTGCTTCAAGGCATCAATGCTTCTCAGAAAGACTATTGCCAGAGTACATTTACAATACAAAAATATATAAATGATACCCAACTCCATTAGATGTATTCTTTTTGCTGACACTTCATATAAAATTGTATCCTGAAGCAAAGAACCAGCCTGGGAAATTTCAGCCAAAAAGGTTAAAATTTAGTAAAATTAAAAGTGAGTCAATTATAGTAAAACTCTGGGTAATGTCAAACAATTTTAATCATAACAGGCATATTGGGCCCAGCCTGATATAATGAAGAACAAAATATGTTGCATTAATGTATAAGAAGATGGAAACTGAGAAAAGATAGAGTACAGATACATAAGTGTTAAATAGATAGTTATTTTATACAAATAATTATTTTAGTTCATAGCTGTATAATCTCAACAGTTGTTGCTGACTGTACAAAGACTAAAAATAATAATTATAATAATTACAATGTCACAGGTGACCTAGATATGTCTGAAACTTTTACCTAAAGTATGTTTTGAATTGGATAACTAAATCTTACAGCCTTGCAGTTCAAGTAGTATTGCTGTTTTCATAGCATTTCAAAAAAATAAGACTAGGTTTCTCTTCACACCCCACAGCTGTGCAGCCATAGGTACTGGCTTGAATATTTCAAAATTCAAGAATTGAGATTCCCTGAAGAAAGAATTTGTATAATAAACTTAAAAAGTTTCTGGAAGAAAACCATTTGGGGTCATTTGTATTGTTTCTGCTTTAAAATAGTAAAGAACATCTAACATAAAAGGCTTTGAAATAAAGTTAAGCTAATGCTGCCTGAACTCAAGTACCAGAACATTGCCTGAAGAATTCAACAAGCCCTACAGACTCAAGTAAAATTCAAATCCTTTCAAATTTTTGAATTATTGACATGAATTGATATATCTGTGTTCTTCATGTACTTCCAGCTTCCTACTGAAGAAGTCAGTATTCACACACTTCCAGCTTGGATTTAACCCTGAGTTTTCTACATGTATATCTCTGCTGAAGAACCAGAGCTAGGCTGAGCATTGACAGGAACTGAAATTCTGTAGCCTTTCAGACTTACAGAGGTCCATCTGGGCATTTTATTGCCTACTTTATTTTTTGCTCAATAGGGCTTTCAAAAGTTACTAAGGATCTCACAGAAAAATGAGTATGACTGTAACAGTGCATCTTGACAGAGGACTGTCTGTTTCAGGATTTGAGGTTAGGAGAAGGGGGAGTAGAAAGGGGAGAAGAAATGGGGGAGGACACAACTGGAGGGTAGAGTGGAGGTTTCATAAATGCATCCAAGCTGTTCTGCATTGAAAAACTTCTTTGATGATTTGCTATTTTTGTGATAAAACCTCTGTTTAACAGAGAAGTCTAGACTGGGTGCAGGTGTAGAAGCTCATTCCCTGCTAGAACTACGGATGTGTAGCTCTGCTACATGGGGAGATGTGCCAGTAGATCCTAATAGCGCCAGATCCACCAGCTTGATTTGTCCTTACCAGCTCCTACAGGGCAATGCTTTCATCCTTATAGTGTCACTCTGTGGTTATCCATAGTGAATGCATTATTGTTAGGGTAATTCTAGTGTAGCTGCACAAATGAAGCTGCTCTTGGAGTTCTCCCAGAGCATCCGTGTTGGTGGTTGCCTGTTCTCAGATGCCTTTTATTTATACTGCGTAAATGGCACTTTCCTGCTAGATCACATGCCTGATGACTGCAGTGGGGCATATTGCTAATGTCTAGGCTCATTTTGTAAATGTTTCATGGATCCCAATCGTGGAAAATGTGTTCAGCTCCAAAATATTATCAGATTTTAAAATAACTGCAATAAATACTGGGTCCTGGAATTTTGCACTAGAGTTTTTACTTTTCAGTGAAGAGACTAAAAGCTTGTTTAGGAAAACTAAATCTAGGCATTTCAGTATGTACATGGCTATGTGAGAAAGAGCATTAAGAAAAAAAAAATAGCAAATGGTATGAGTTTCCAAGGTACAGCAAGGACATTACTGCTGCTCCCTGTAATTGTCATTATTCTTTAAAAGCAATGGACTGGAAATTACAAAGAAAGTAGTTGGTAGTTTCTCTACATAAGACAGGGAAGAAACTGAAGACTATCAGGGCACACTTAGACTCACTGACCAAATTTTTCAAAGAGAAAATAAGTTGGCTCAAAACAATACACACTGTACTAATGTTTTAGTAAGAATTTTTAATGAACTTTTATACCATCCAAATATTTATGGCCTCCAAACATTAACCAGTAGATCTGGAGTTAATTAACATTCGGTTAATTATGTTACTTGACACCTGTTAGCTGGTTTTAGCTGACCAGGGTAGTATTTGAAGGAATGAACGAACTAAAGCTTTAAACAATTCTATATTCCATAATGAACTTGCAGAGATGAAGATGATGATGAAGCTTTGTTAATTATGATGATGAAGCATAGCAGGCATGAAAAGCTGGGCCTCTATTACTGACCTGGAAGATCAATTTAGTCCTTTATATGCAGGTCACAATCTTATGTCTCATATTTGCTCAATTAATACTTAATTGTACTAACAATCTATTTTTAATGTCACATGAGAGTGGACTTTGAGATATATGTACTAACATATATGTGCGCATGTGCACATGTGTGTATATAACTGTTTGGGACCTTTTTTAACATCCTTGTTGAACAGTGCTCAGTCATCAAGCTCAGAGGATGGTCTTCTCATCTTTGTGAAAATTAACCATTAAATATAGATTTTTTTTAACCTTAGGGAAATCTGAAGACACAGATTTTTAACCTTATGAAAATTTGGTCAAACAGCTGAAAAATATATTTTCCATGGCTGTATGACATTTATGCATTTAAAAACTGATTTGTTTCAGTTTTCTGTTCTTTTTTAAAAATAGTTGTCTATGATATTGTTCCAAGGAAGTATAAATATTTGACACTATATAGACTACTTTTACCTTCTTAGTCTACTGTGCAGATGTACCATCTCTGAATAGAAGCTTTTTTTTTTTTTGCTTTTTTTTTTTTTTTTATTGGTTTGTTTTTCTTTTCTTTTTATTTCATTTAGCCACTTAAGGAGGAGAAAAGCCCTCTTTCTAGAGGGAATGTCCTGTATTCAGATTCTAAGGTCTTGGTGTCATGTCTCAGCTGGATGCCGCATCTCCAGTGATGTCTTCTCAGGAAAGCTTATTCTACTTATTCAACAGTTTACAGTTTCCACCACTTCCATGTACTGGTTTCCACATTGCCATGCTTTGTGTTCTCATATAACATCGAAGCAAAGTCATATTTCAGTATTTCAGCTGTGTGGATTGTGTGGATTCAGTATTTCAACTACTGATCTTTCTTCTTGAGCTGAAAATGTAAAGGGATATGAATTTAACAGAGAAGTAACCTCAGAAAGCTTTTGTAACCTTAATTAATGATTAATTTCCCTAGACTGGGAAAAAAAAAAAAAAAAAAAAGGCATCCCCAACAGATCATATCAGTCAAACATACAAATGGTAATACTAAATATAAACATAGATGTAGCATAGATGGGAGAGTATACTCATGTGGTGGGGCCTGAGTATTTTATTTGTCCATTATTCTGTTTGGAAGGAATTGCATAATGGACAGCACTGTGGCACACTCTATTGGGTTTATGCAGCAGTGGAGAGCTGCAGGAGCAGCCATCTGTGAGCAGAGCCCAGCAGCTGCCCCAAGTCAGAGAGGAGAAAACTCCAGCTGATCCAAAAGGGACCCATTGCTGGTCAGAGCTGGACCGTGAACAACATTGGTTGGGCTCTCAGAGAGCAGATGAAGAAAGAGTTAATAAATAAATAAATAAATAAACAAACAAACAATAAATAAGCAGCTGGGAGAGAGGGATGAGAAATGAGAGAGAAGCAGATCTGCAGCCCCCAAAGTCAGTGCAGAAGGAGAGCAGGAGGTGGTCTGCAACACATCCGGTATGAAAGAGGCAGGACTGAACCTGAGCCTGGGAAGAAGGGATGAGGGAGGACAGAAAGGTGGTTTTAGTTTGTTTTTAGTTCTCACTGCCCTACTTTGTTACTAATTGGCAATAAATTAAATTAATCTTCCCCAAGTTAAGTTAATTTTCCCTATTACATTACTGTAATTGATTTTTCTGTCCTTATCTTAGCCCATGAGCTCCTCCATCACATTTGTTCCCCTGTCCTGTTGAGTATAGGGAGTGAGATAGCAGCTTGGTGACCACCTGGTAACCAGCCATCACACACTCCAAGGTAACCTCTTTCTTTTTTGGTTACTCGGCTGTCCACCTATTATGGATGCCTCTGGTTTCTTCTGTCTCCATCTTTGCTGCACCAATGGATTTGCTTTAGACAACCACTTTTGCAGTTGCGGTTAAAATTCTTTGGCTGCTAGAAACATTGGCCATGTAACTACTATCTGGTATTGTTCCCAGATTACATTTTTAAACCATTTTCCTGTGAACAATGCAGGATTACACAGTCCATGTTTCACTGCAGGAATGCTTACAAAACTCAACAAGTTAGACTCCAGGCAGGTAAGACTTGAAGTCAATGTGTATGATCACATTCCCATGGATTAACTGCATCAGAGCACATAATTGGAAAAACAGCTGAGAATAACCAGTTTGCAAATTAGTGAGAGATCCAATCATACTCCTTTCTATGGATGGATATCAGGATATTGTAAAATGCAATAGCAGACCAAAGGTATGTAAAGGTAGATATAATGTCACAAAATAAAGCCAAAGTGTGATAGTCACTATCAGGGTAGACTTCAGTGAAAAAAAATAAACGTTCTTTCTGCACACGGTCATGATTATTGATGACAATTTGAAAAAATAAATTTAAAATAGTCTTCTTTTTTTTATGTAGAAATTTGCTTTGCATTTTAATTCAGTGATAACCTGAAATTATGGACAACTAGCATTTCATGTAAAAAATCTCCACCTTTTTCAGTAATTTTGTGAAATGACTGGTTTCACAATCTGGCTAGAGCATAAATTTAGTCCTCCGTGATGAAAAGCTTGTCCTTACGCTCACTACCTATTTGTTATTTTTAATACAGAAGTGGTAGGGTCTTTGTTCTTGGTATACCAGTATAGTTATATGATTTTAAAGCATAGGTTAAAATCTGTTTTGCATAATTGTTGTGCCTGTATTATTTGAAGAAAATTCACCATCATTTCTGAGAAAAGGTGAAAAAAAAAGTCCTTGTATTTCTTTTCACAGAAATAAGAATATTACGGAGAAGGAACTCATGAATTTCCTTCAGGGTTTTACCATTAATTGTGAACAATCCTACTGTCTCCTGGGTAAGCTACAAGTCTAAGGATAGATATTGTAATTTTCATTAAGAATCTCTTTCTAGTTGTAGCAAAATATTATCCATTAACATGAGCTCTTTCTTGAGGCTGTTGGAGTAATGTAGTAACTATGATGTCTGCCTTTATTTCATGTTTTCTATTTTATAAATTGTGTGGATTCAGAATGCAATTCATAGATCATTATTCAAGACTAGACCTCTCAGAACTGCCCAAATTTGTGAATTACGCAAAGGAGATCATTAAAGCACTTATCTTCATGAAAGCTGGTCTGGTTTGTTTGGCTTGGTTTGTTTTTCATGTGAAAACTGATGTTTTGGAGCCACTTCTTCTAGAACCTAGGCTATCTAGCATCTCTTTCAAAAAGAAATCAGGAAGTCCATTTATGATGGATCTGATGAATGGACCATCTGATTGATGGAGCATTCAACCTTGTATTACTTTTACTCTTTTCTAGCTCTATCAGTGGTTTGGGCAAAGCAGGCATGTTATCAGGTACAGAGGAGAAAATTCAGTCACCGGTGAACTGTGTCTTCTACTTGCAATTTGATATTTATAAAAGTATGTATTTGATATTCCTTGTTTGGCATAGCTTGCAAATTACAAATTTCACTGTAGCAAGAAAAGAAATACTTTCTGTAAAAAAAAAAAAAAATACTTTCTCTAAAAAAGCTTTGCAGAAGCCATGCTTTACTAAAGCACCCATCTCTGTTGGCAAACTTATGAGACAGGCTGTAGCAGAAAAGATTGCAGGAGAAGCCCTTAGGATAGACAAGCTCAAATGTGTATCAGGGAGAAAATGTAGCACTCTATTGTCTCCATGCCCTCCCACAGCAGTATCTTGTTCACAAATCTGAAAAAAGAAAGCCGTTCTTTTTCACATGAGAGAGGTCCAAGGCAGTAGCTGTAACATGTCTTGCTTTTGGTTGCATTGAATTGCCTTTGAGGACAAGGATCCTTGTGGGTGCAGGATGGACTACCCTTCTCTAATAAATCTGATTACAAACATTCAAACAAGGAAGAATTTTTGGTATCTGTGACCTCCACATAACTTCCATAGTGAGGTTTTTATTGCTTTTATTTGTAGACAGGACCCTAGTCACAGGGTTGCTTTGAAGTTTTTAGTAGATTACAAAAAACATATGAGAGAAGGGGCCATGGCAGCTTCAAATCATGAGATTTGCTTCACAAACAGCAAACTACAAATATCGCTTGTAATAAAGTACACAGAATTGAAATGAGACTATTATTCTAAGCAGATTTAAGTGACTCTTTGAGAGGAAGTTTTCTAACTTGTTTAGAGTGAATGTAATTTCATAAGTCTGCTTATTAATATTTTGAATGATTAATTTGTTTTGACAAACAGGGAGGTATTTAAAATCATGCTTTCTAATACTAGTAGTTTGCTTTGATGTAGGATTTGCAATGACCTTAATGTCATAATATATTG
Source organism: Aythya ferina (assembly GCF_964211825.1). NCBI lineage: Eukaryota > Metazoa > Chordata > Aves > Anseriformes > Anatidae > Aythya > Aythya ferina. The sequence goes on from NC_140299.1 coordinate 82,589,816, forward strand.
TTGCAGTTTGAACTGGAATGCATAACTCATGATTAGAACTATAAGCACAACAATTAGAGGACTATTGCTCACACAGAAAACTGTTTTATGTTTTCCTTCATGACCTATATACTTGTCTTTAAGCAATGAACAGAAAACAAAATATAACATACTAAGTATTTTCTACTTTTGTCCACATTCATTACAAAATAATTTAGAACAGCCTAGAAAATGCAGGTTCATAAAGAAAGTTCTAAACATAATCAATGTGCCATATTTTTAGTGTCTTCAAGTTTGGTTATTTTGTTTTGTTTTCTTTTGTTTTTGTTTGTTTGTCTGTCTGTTTAATTAAGGGCTAGTCTGGAGGTGCTGAGGTTTTCGAGGGCTGTTGCACAAACTTCAGAAAGGGTCAAGACTCTTGGAAATGCTTTCATACCCAAGAAAATGGAGATACCAAAATAAAATATATTTTAAACAATACTGAAGAGGAAACCTAAAGCTGTAAGAACAAGCTACTCAGAAGACTGAATAAGTGTTATATACAGACACACATAAATTGTTAGATGTTTTCCTATTAAGCTAGATATGCTAGATATAAGCTAGTTTTGGCCATGGAAAAAGAGTGGAAACTCAGTGCTCTGGTAGAAAATTACTGTCTGGCCATTTGTTATGAACTTGTGTTTGTCCTTTCCAGTGTCTGGACCTACTTTTCCTGTCATGCTTAATGTATGACATAAGATAAACCTCTATTTTTGGGGAGTGGTGAAGATATTAAGGCATTTCATCTGTAAGTATACATTAGTGTTAAATAAATTTTGTTTTACTTTGTTTTAATAAAAAGTTTAATACAAGTTCCATAATGAAGTTAAGAATAACATTTAGAAGTTGATGGAAGTTAGTGTTGGAAGTCTGTTCACCACAGACTTACCTAAAGATGATCACTTCTGTCTAGTCAAGAGTAAGCATAGGCAGGAATTTTTCTGACTTTCAGGTGTAATTTTAAAAAAGTCAGTTCATCAAAACAAAACCTTTGAGGAATAGTGTGGAGGAGAAAGGAAGGACACAGCAAATATAATATGAAAAATCTCTCAGCTTTCCAGCACAGCTTATGATCAAAACGAAGTCAAAAGTTTTAGAATAGTCTGGACTATTGACTGGGGTTACCATATTCACTTGGAGATGTGGGAGAGAAGCTTGAGACTCATTCCTGAGTGATTCAAAAGTTGGTCTCATCAGTCGGAGCTATTCTACTTCACAGAAATAAGTAAACAGGGAATTAAGGTTGGTCATCCTCTCCTGTCTCAGACACGGTGCTTATGTCAAGTCTTCTCACTCCCAGAACACAATTATTTCAGCAAAGGAGTGGAGCACTGGATTGTGAGATCTGGCAGTACAAGATTAAAACCCAAATCTTCTGTTCCTTATATGAATGTCTAAGCTCACTGAGCTGTGTTATCCTAGTTAGTTCAAGTTTCCTTTTTTTTTTTTTTTTTTTTTTCCTCAGAGGAAGAACTGAGCAAACTTTGCAAAGCCTGCCTTTTGCCTTTTACGCTGATGTAGAATGAAATTTTGAAGAAAAGTTTATAGACCTGTGTCAGACAGCAAAATAATTTACTGTCTTATTTACACTTTCAAAGTGATAAAATAAGCTAGAAAAGAACACACCAGAGATGTAAATTTTACAGTTAGGCTACTTTATTTCCAGTCAGTGACTCCATATACCTTTGTATGTAACAGTTTAGCAGGCATTAGCTAAGTTGTATGTTCATTAATTTGTTTCCATGTAAATCAATGTGGCAAAAAATTAAGGCAACTGGGACTTTTTGGAGATGAAGATCATGTCTGGTATTTTTCTAATGGAAACAAATTAAAAGCATATCCAAGTTAAACAAAGCCATTAGTACAGTGATTTTCATACTTGCTTAAACCTCTGCTTGAATTACGAATCTTATGTATTCATCATGTTCTTCAGCTTTTTCCTTTTATATGGACTTTTGCCCTGTATTATGAACTTTTTCTCTTTTCCTTACTATCTCAGTTGACAGTCCAGGTTGATTCTCTGATGTGCAAGTGACTAAAAATAAACTCTTGTTCCTGCCAGCAGCCATTTTAGTGTTTTTCATTCATTTCAGGACAGTATCACTTTGTGAAAGAAGAAGCCAAGGACTAGATATAGTCTAGGACAAACTCAATCATGGTAGTCTGGTTTTCCTAGAGATGCCATAAAGGTAAAAAAAAATATAAGACATCCTGATGACAGGAAGAAAGAAACACAGATTGTAGAAGACTGTAGAGAGGAAAGATTAGAAAAATGGTTGTATGCATATTTCTATTAAATCTTATACACTTTGTTTTCCGTTTTGAACTTAACGCAGCTAAGTTACATGTCAGGGAGCTTCTGCTGATGAAACAGATGCATGATTCCTCCACAAAATGTTACAGTGGTTTGACTAAACATCATCATGCAGTCTTGTAACATCATCATCATGTAATCTCTTCTTTGTTTTCACAGGTGATTATCCAATAACAAGGTTATGTCACACTGTAAAAAAAAAAAAAAAAAAAAAAAAAAAAAAGTATTTTTAAAAAGAATAAAAGCATCCAGGACGATGTAGATTTGATATATCTTCTCCTAGCCTGACTTTTTTTTTTTTTTTTTTTTTTTTTTTTTTACCCTGTTTTATCAGAAACTTAGTAATAGTACTTGATTTTGAGATTTTTTTTAATGCAATTTCTTATATTGATTCAATTAAAATTTTAGGTAAAGAAAAACAGCTGAATTTCAGTATGAAATTTCAATAGATGTTCCTTTCAAAATACACGTGCTATTTTACTATTTTGTTATTTTAATGCATAGTCTAATATTGTGGTTTTTTATTTTATTTTATTTTATTACTGTGTTTTTAATAATTAATGGATTTGTAGCATTTACTAAAATATGAGAGGCATCACAGTGATTAAATAAATACTAATATTTCCCTTTTCACTTTAAAATAGACCATTATAATTTTAAAAGAGGAGAAAAAAAAATAAATTTCCAAATTTTCCAAAGGTTGGAAGTTTCAGTTTTTGATATCTTAAAGCCCCAAATCCAGAAGCACAACAGGAAAAGCTAGTGAATGTAGCAAAGTTAAATATATATATGTATATATATATATACATATATATATTTAAAGTGCCTGTATATATAAGTGCGAGTCCTGAAGAAACTATAGATCTCTAAATCTAACTGACACTAGAGTGTTTTACAGATAGACTTTGTGACTTTGAAAAGTGTTTCTTCACATTGCTTTTATATAACACCAATTATATTGTGTGCAGTAGGTGACTGTGAAACATATTTTGTTCATTAGAAATATTGCATTAAATAGTTGTCTTTTATACAATTTTCAAATAGGAATCAATCCAGGTTTGTGTGGTGATGTGCAAATTTTCAGTCAATTTGAACTGATTTGACTCTTCAGAAGGTTAAGGTAGTTTAATGGTTGAAGGCACATTGCTGTGCAGCAAGCTGCAAAAGTCAAAGGGTTAGAGGATTAGGATTTCATTTCCTTTTAGCCGTTGCCATGTCTGTTTTCTGTCCAAACTACTTCTTGTTCCTATTTAACCCATGCTTTTAAAGACAAAAGGGGTTGAGAACTTGTGGGCCTCAGGCTTCATTTTAACAAGCCGTCTCTAGCACTTTGGTGCACAATTTGTCATAAATGTCATAGGTCAGGGAATGTTAGAAATCTACAGCCAGCAGATGGTCATTATGACAGCAGTTATGTTTCAGAAGCAAAAGATGCTTCGTGATATTTACTCCATGTGAATGTTACACCTCTGTAGAGTATATTCAAGTTCACTCTTAAAATGAACTCATCCTTTTTATCTCTCACTTCTTAGCTAGAGCTCACAAAAGCTCCAGAGCCTCATCCTCTTCCCACTGCTCATAGAGTTCCGTAGGGTTCCTTTCAGGAGTAAAACATACCTGTGGAATAGTCCATTTCATTTACAAAACTAATAATAGTCCAGAATTACTGGCTATAGAGAAACTTTTCAGTTTCTGTTACATTAGGACAGATCTGTTTTTCACTCCTTTTATGACTCTTTTCAAATAATACTGGAAATTGATGTTTCAAAAAATCTCAAAAAAGTAAAAAAATAAAAGTCTGTTTGTTTGTTTGTTTGTTTGTTTTCTCTATTTTTTTTTTTTTTCCCCAACAGCACAGTATTTCTAGTTGAATAGAAACTAAAAATCAGTATTGTATTATTTCACATACCTCCAGATACCTTACACAGGATACAGGCTTCATTATGGCAGTTGATACACAGCAGTTAAGGTTTTAAACAGGAGGAGGAACCTGTTAGCAACAATCTCAGTCCCCAAAAGCCTGAAACCCAAAGTTTCATTAAAATAAATAAATAAATAAATAAATGTGTGTGAAGGAGGGAAAGGGAAAGGGAAAGGGAAAGGGAAAGGGAAAGGGAAAGGGAAAGGGAAAGGGAAAGGGAAAGGGAAAGGGAAAGGGAAAGGGAAAGGGAAAGGGAAAGGGAAAGGGAAAGGGAAAGGGAAAGGGAAAGGGAAAGGGAAAGGGAAAGGGAAAGGGAAAGGGAAAGGGAAAGGGAAAGGGAAAGGGAAAGGGAAAGGGAAAGGGAAAGGGAAAGGGAGGAGAGCAGAGCAGTTCACTAGGTTCAGATCTGCATAGGAATTTTTTTACAGAAAAAGCTGTCTGTTCCCTCAAGAGAATCAGCTGAGCAGTTGGCTGATTTCTTATAAGCATTATGACAAATATTGATCTTGAGCAGAAAGTAAGGTGGTCTTTTACAAATGAGTTCTATGAGACAATTTTGTGCATAAAGGCTGTAGATACAGATAAGTGCAGGAGTATAGATGTAAACTTGTGTCTGACAGGCAGGCAAATGGGTTTAATATTGCTCATAAGTAAAGGAAGTGGGTGAGCAAAAGGTAAAAAGACAAGCCTCTTGTTCCAAGATAACTACTTAAGTCAAAAAAACTCTGCAATATTTAGTAGGAAGCAGCTACGTTCAGCAGATATGCTTGATGCATCATTCAACAGGTAATCACAGAATCACAGAATTTCCTAGGTTGGAAGAGACCTCAAGGTCATCGAGTCCAACCTCCAACTCAGAATGAGAAAATTTGGTTTTTTGGTAGTCACTAAAAATCTTATTTTACTATGTTTCTTTCAAGCTGCTTAGTTGAACTTAGTGAAGGTCATTAATAAGTGGTTTTACACACATGAGAAAATAACTACAGCAATAGGAGTTGGAATTTGAAAACATAGGCTGTTTTCCAGGGAAATTAGTCTGTGTCATTTATCTGTCTGACTGATTAATCCCCTTTCATGATTTTTGACCAGTCAGCTAGTTTCAATAGGTTTCAGAGAAATTTCACACATCCTCAAAAATTTAAAAAATAATTCAGTTCCTGTAGGTATCCAGAAAATCTTTGACTGGATACAGAAGACAGACGCCCCCCACCCCTCCCACACTCCCGTTGTTTTTGTTGTTGTTGTTGTTTTCCTGTAGCATTAAGTTACCAGTTAGCAGTGCTATCAGACTCTGGCTACCCAGTCAATACACACATGCAGGCCTGTGGATCAGCACTTCCATTGCTTGAAACCAGCCATGATGTTAATTGCTTCTTGTGAAGCTGATAAATTGGTGAGAATGAACTTCTAATGTTTTTATCTCACTACAAGAATAGGAAGGGTACAGGGGTAGAAGAACCTACTTCTACCTACTTCCATTCTTCTACAGAAGAACCTACTTCTGTCCCTATAGGAGGAATTGTTTTAGTAGAAGAACCTATCAAACTCTGTAAGAAACCATCCTCAATTAGTTCTAATGCTAATAGCGTAATTTGTCTTCTCTCTGAAATGGTAAAAGTTACAGAATAACTATCAGCAGTGAAAGAGGATTCTTGGCCTTCTGGAGTCAGAACTTCCTGACCAGAAATATGTTCTTCATTTGTTCATGCATGCTCCCAGTAATTAATGTTTTCCTAGTGTTTAGATTTTCAAAGGTGTAACCTGTGGCTCTTGGCACCCTCATTTACAAATTTTGCTTCAGAGCCATCAGCTTGTGAACCTTGCAGTTAGCAATACCTTCTTGTTTCACCTTCCAAAATGAAAAGTCAAATACATAGGATACTCATATTGCCTGAAGGTCATGAGAGACTTGTGAGGCGATCATTTCTCTTGCGCCTCATAAATGAAATATGCAATTTCTAATTCTCAAAGGCTCCAGATTATAGAGATGCAAACCTGAAAGATATTATCTTTCACAACCTGAATTCTATTTTATGCTCTTGTGAGGTAGTAGCCTCCAGAGTCCTGATGACCCCAATAGCTGTCTGTGAGTGAGTGGACTACAATTCCTATCTGTCATTACAACAGATTTGATCAGCAACTAACTTTATTTAAACACTTTATAATTAAAGACTGTCCCAGTGATTGATAAGTATTGGATCCAGCTCCCTCTCAAATAGTTTATTTGCTGGTCTCTAGATTTTGCATATACTGATAATGGGAAGGAAACTTTTGCAGCTAAAATAAACAACACAAATGAAACAAGCCTTCACTTGGAGGATGACTACTGTTGTTAAAGGAAATAGAGGTAATACACCGGAAAATTCTAAATTCATACAGCAGGTGATAAGAAACTGTAAAAAAAAATTTACTAGGACTTTTTATATTTTAAGTACAAAATGGATTGTTATAAAATATTTTCTCTAATTTCAGGTATAACAAAGGCTATAACTTTAACACACTAATTTCTTCTGGCGGTGACTTTGCATAACATGTAGAAGGGCATCTGACTTGGCATAAAGCACATACTTTTTGTGAGGCAAATTTCTGCATACCCTTCTTTTGTGTTATTCTTCCATTCAGAATAAAATAATTCCTGATATTTATTTCTAAAAGATAACTAAAGAAATCACATATGTATTTCTACACAGATATGCCCTTAAAAACATCTCATATTTGATAAGAATATTTATAATGCTTTCTTTTGGTCATCACATCATGGATTTTATCTTTCTTGCAATTCCTTTTTTTTTTTTTTTTTTTTTTCCTGTAATTTTGAGAACGAGAAGAAATGTTAAAATATGAAAAACTTAAATGTCTTATTTTGCCCTGACAGCTTAAATTGCTCATGAATTTCCTAAGTGAAGAGAAAGTCAACAGAAACTCAGAATTAAGAACTGTTCTGAATATACCCTACATTGAGAAGAGGTCATTGTGCAACATTTAAATACGTCATTGCTACCACTCTGGAATGCAGATAAAGTGATCGTGCTATTTTTCTGAAAACTATGTCAGATGGAATAAAGATGTTAATAGATGTAGATGCAAATGTTTGCATAGAAGTACAGGAAATGGTCATTAGCACATTTCTATGAAAACTGTGAAACAAAGCACTTACTTCTGTCAATTCTAAAATGCCATTCCACGCATACCCAGCACTTACCACAGTTTGTAGAATACTACAGACATTGACTGGTCAAATGTATGACCATTTGAGCAAACTGCATCACACAGAAGAAACAGCAAATCCACATCACTGCATGCTACACACTGAGCAATTTTGCCTACAGCCACAGAGCTGTGTTATGATCTCACAGAGTAGTTAGCACAACTTTTCTTGAGGTATAAGATTGTATACAGTGAAGAGAGAGGATTTATTGACTTACTCAAATCCCAATGAAGCCACTTGGGATCTTTCCATTTTCTACAACAAGTATTAGATCAGGCCCTTAAAAAAGGTACAAATGAAAAGAAATGTCCAAAAGTGAAGCCTTTCATGAACTGAATACTTCCCTATTTCCTTTTAACCCATCTCCTATTTCCTTAAGGGCTAACTTCAAGCTATGAGATTTACCTCAGCATTATGAGAGCATTATGGTAAAAAACAACGTCTTAACAAAAAATCTATTAAGGTCTTCACTATAGTAATAAGAAAATCAGGAAACAAAACTATAACTTGGCATTCAGGTAAACAGAAAAGTGTTGTGACAAAGCAGTCAGAGAGAGTTGGTAAACAATTTCAAAATGTAAAAGAGTTTTTTTCTGAGATGTTTTCATTGGCCTAATTGTTTGCATCGATATGTACACAATAGCTTAAAGATACACAGACATTTAATAAAAGAATAAAATCAGCAACTTGAGGTTATGCAGTCAAGGAGACTAGAGGTATTTTCTGTATTGAAATCTCTCTTTAGATCATGTAGCTATATAAATTAGATAAAAATAAACCAATGAGGTTACTGCTGATATCTTTTCCCAGCTCCATTTAATATCATTTATTGATAGGATGGTTACACACTACACACCAAGTTCAGCTGTATTACTTTGCACAAACTGGTTCAAATGCAGCTAAGTAGTTAGCAGCAATCATCTGCACTCTTCTTCTCTTTATCACTTGTATTTTGCCTTGTCCCATTCTGTGCACATCAGTTGACACTAAATTCTTGATTAAAAAAAAAAAAAACAAAAACAAAAACAAAAAAAACACTTCTGCGGGAAAACTAAACAGAAAAAGACCAAAAATTCTAGCCATCCAGGTAAAGAATCTGAAATAGTGGTATAGTGGTTCTAAAGTATGGCTGGATTGTAAATACTACAAATAACTGTTGTAGAGCTATTTTTCCTCAGTCATTTCTGGGTGGCAGAGCATCCATAGAACAGCTTCAGAAGAGTTGTTCTGCAGCCTAACAACCTATTAGTACAGTCCATTAAAAAAAAATAATAATTATTATTATTATTCAAAAAAAAAAAAGAAAAAAAAAAAAAAAGAAAAGAAAAGAAAAGAAAAGGAAAAAATAAGCCCTGAAAGTGGAGGTGGCCACTAATTATTAAAATTGAGTCATAAATAGCTATAAATATTTAAGTCTTATAGTTCGATTTGTTTGTGGAGGTAGCTATTAGCCTGCTTCTGAGATGGTAAATTCCTGCCTCGTACAATGCAGCACTACAGGCAGCTCCAGTGTGAGCGCAGACAAAGAGCCCCAGGCAGCCCCACCCTCGCCCATTCTGCTCTCCGACAGCACCCCTTGTTCACAAAGCCCCTTTCAATTATAGTCTTTGTTGGTAATGTTTACTTTTTTCATTCAAATCTCTCCTTTCCTCAGTCTCAGTCTTCCAGGCAACCAGCTCGCTGGAGCCCGAGCAGAGACAGAGAAAGAGAAAATGAAATCCAGCACATTCCTATCGTGGTAAAAACACACCAAAACCCAAACCGTCTCAGCCCCAGTCCTCCAAGTAGAGGGTGCAAAGCAATCCGATTTTTTTTATTCATTTATTCATTTATTCATTCATTCATTCATTCATTCATTTATTTATTTATTTATTTATTTATTTATTTATTCAGCTCTTAGTTCTCCTCTTATTATCCACAACTGTCTCTCGTCTCTAACTGCGGATGCAGGCTGGTTGTATGGTTGCACGATGACAAGAGACTGCTTTAATTTGCTCGGTGGATATCATTCTACTTATATCTCTCTTTTCTTCCCCAGATGGTAAAAACGATATTTAGCGAGGAATTACACTTTTCCTTCTTAGGCAAAGACAACACAAGTAAGAATCCATTGTGTCATAATATCCAGAGTTTTCCTTGGTGTTTTCTGGTTTTTGCCCTTGTAATTTCATTTGATTTCTTCCTACCTAGTGGGGAGTTTTGCTTCAGGACATGTAGTGATGTTTTTGGGGTGTTTTTATTTTCTTTTGACATGTTTTAACAATGCAGTTATTTATTTTCATGTCTGAAATACTCTATGACATGCATTTTGGAATCTATTATGAAATGCGGCAATCCTTCCTGTAATGGACAAAATGTAACAAAGGTATAACATGCAAAACATTTTTACATAAAGATGTTATAGTATGTTATATAACTTTGCTGAACCCAAAAGAAAGCAGCAGTTAAAAATTTCCTTTCTTTCTTTCTTTTTTCTTCTTCTCTTCTCTTCTCTTCTCTTCTCTTCTCTTCTCTTCTCTTCTCTTCTCTTCTCTTCTCTTCTCTTCTCTTCTCTTCTCTTCTCTTCTCTTCTCTTCTCTTCTCTTCTCTTCTCTTCTCTTCTCTTCTCTTCTCTCTCTCTTCCCTTCCCTTCCCTTCCCTTCCCTTCCCTTCCCTTCCCTTCCCTTCCCTTCCCTTCCCTTCCCTTCCCTTCCCTTCCCTTCCTTCCCTTCCCTTCCCTTCCCTTCCCTTCCCTTCCCTTCCCTTCCCTTCCCTTCCCTTCCCTTCCCTTCCCTTCCCTTCCCTTCCCTTCCCTTCCCTTCCCTTCCCTTCCCTTCCCTTCCCTTCCCTTCCCTTCCCTTCCCTTCCCTTCCTTCCCTTCCCTTCCCTTCCTTCCCTTCCCTTCCCTTCCCCTTCCCTTCCCTTCCCTTCCCTTCCCTTCCCCCTTCC
>NC_140299.1:82600404-82672904 GCF_964211825.1 Aythya ferina
TTCCTTTCCTTTCCTTTCCTTTCCTTTCCTTTCCTTTCCTTTCCTTTCCTTTCTTTTCTTTTCTTTTCTTTTCTTTTCTTTTCTTTTCTTTTCTTTTCTTTTCTTTTCTTTTCTTTTCTTTTCTTTTCTTTTCTTTTCTTTTCTTTTCTTTTCTTTTCTTTTCTTTTCTTTTCTTTTCTTTTTTTTTTCTTCTTGACATTTATGCCACCCATTATTAACAAAGTAATAATAATATGTGTCAGTCCTGATGCTGTGCAATCCAGCGTACTCTGGATGAGGAACTTCTGTATTCGAGCTCTTACAGGCTTTAGAAGCAATCATAAATTTAGTCCCTGGCAAGTGAGGCAGGTTTCATTGGCCCGGGTTGGAGGCCAGGTTCCCCATGACCACCCTTCTTCTCAGCCAGTGACCTTCAGCACTGTCCACCTGCTGGAAGCCATGTTTGATATCCAGGCTGGGGTGATGCCTCTGGGTGGCAAAATGGTGTCATCAGAGGGAGTGAAGGAATTTCTTTTTCTCTGTCGTTATTAAGGGGGTTCCCCCTATGGCGAGGGGAATGAAAAGCACGATTTAATGTTCTCTGGAGAGTGGCGGGAGGGGATGGGGGAGGGGGGGGCGGGGGTAACAAAAAAAAAAAAGAAAATAAAAAAAAAAAGGCTGAAAGCTTCAAGGTTGCTTCCGAGTGGGCCACTACAGTCCTTGTGGCGAGTGGGATGTCCCTTAGGAATTCACTGCAGGCCCGCCTGAAAAGAAAGGGATTAAGGCTCTTTAGAGGAGGGAAATGTAACAAAAGGAGCACTTCTATGATGTAGCAGCATAAAATAAGGGGCTCCTTTGTGCCGCTGATTGCTAAAGGTCTCTGAACTGAGCAGCCTGCATTGTAGGCCTCGCTCCCCCCGGGCGAGCCGATCGTACTAAACGGTATGGCTTGCGCTCTAGCAAGAGTGCGGTTCTCGTTTTCTCGTTTAGGGGCAAATAAGACATTATTGGTTTGTTTCTACATCGTGGGCTTTTTTTTTTTTTTTTTTTTTTTCCTTTTCCACACCTATCGAAAAGTGGCCTGTAGGGAGATTATACTCTAGTGAAAGTTGCTGCTAATTAAAACAAGTAATTAGTGTTCCTCCAGGCTTTGCGGTTTCACTCACTTTTGCCCGCCAGACAACATTAGTTTAAAAGCAATCCAATTTCTAGCAATAACAGACTGTAAAAAAGTCATTTAACAAGTATATAAGCGTAAGGTTACAGTTCAGGCTTTGATTTATCTCTTCTGGGCTATTTAGAGAGCCATAGCAAAGTTGGCAGGGTCGGGGGGGGGGGGGGGGGGGGGAGAGAGAGGGAAAATGTTTCTCCTCTCCTCTCCTCTCCTCTCCTCTCCTCTCCTCTCCTCTCCTCTCCTCTCCTCTCCTCTCCTCTCCTCTCCTCTCCTCTCCTCTCCTCTCCTCTCCTCTCCTCTCCTCTCCTCTCCTCTCCTCTCCTCTCCTCTCCTCTCCTCTCCTCTCCTCTCCTCTCCTCTCCTCTCCTCTCCTCTCCTCTCCTCTCCTCTCCTCTCCTCTCCTCTCCTCTCCTCTCCTCTCCTCTTCTCTTCTCTTTTCTCTTTTCTCTTTTCTCTTCTCTTCTCTTTTCAACTTTTTTTTTTTTTTTTTTTTTTTTTTTTTTTTTTTTTTAAGACGTGTCAGTGCATTTAGAAAGATGAGACAGAGCTTCAGAAGACCAAGCCACAGCCACATTTAGAAAATAGAATTGGATTTAATGCGGTTTTTGGAGAGAACTGTCACTTAGCATTTTGTAAACAGATCATTTCATTAAATCCTTTTGTTTTCACTCCTGCTTCTGCTAAATGAGTACTTTTTATTGACTCTGTCTGTCTCTGAGGTGAATGAGAGTTTAACATATTATTATTTCATGTTGGTACAGACAAAAGTGATTATATGTATGTGATGTTGTTCTACTGGAAAGTTGAGGAATTTATATAAAGTTTCAAATGTGATGATATATCAATTGACAAAAAAAAAAAGAAAAAAAAAAAAAAAAGAACATCACCCCTATTTTTGTTTGGTTTCCAATGTTCCTGTTAGTCCCAAACTGCCAGCTGTTGAACATCTGGGTCATAACATTTGATGCTGATATGTGTTGTAACAGCTTCCTCGTAGGGTATTTTGGATTCAAATGGATATGGATAGAGATTCCTTATTTTTGTAGAAGCTTTTGCTTACATGGATAATGCGTAAACTACAAATCAAGGACAATAGGAGTATATGCAGGTGATTTCTTCATATAAAAAGAAAGCACTGTTTTCTAATGTTCAACCAGTGGACACAGATTTTATTTTCAGTTTGCCTTATCTGGTATTTCTGTTGATAAATGAACCAGAAAAGGGGAAATATGATTTTTGATAAGCTAGAAAAACATTTTACACAGATAAACAGCATAAGATTACATAATAGTCACACTGAAATGGCTGTAATTCAACACTAAACTGTCATTTTAAATGGGATTTTTTTCCAGTCATGTACCAACAGACAAGTCTGTACAGCTGAACTGCTTTTCTTGTAATGTTAATTTTAAATACACAAAACATACAGTTCTTGATCATAAGCAGAAAAGGTGGAAATATCCATCAGTTTCCTTTTTTTCCTTTCTGCTAAAAGTTTAATAATTCAGTCTGAGAAACAGTAGCCACAAAAGTGCTGTTTATGTAGATCTTGATAAAATACTTCATCATATTGATTAATAACAAATTTAAAGAACAGTGCAGATCTTGTTGAGTACTGGGATTTTCTTTTGCACTTTAACCATCTTAGTATTTCTATTAATTTCTTATTAAATTTGATTCACATATATACCTGCATGCATATGTATATATTTCCATGCATATATTTCCCTTTCAATCACAGGAGCTACATTTACTTTCAGTGTCAGCCTGGCATGCAATAGCAAAACAGACCATGGGGCACCAGAGGGCAGAATCTGCTGTGACTTGTATGGACATAGTAAACTCTTTATAGATTAGCACAAAACCATAAGGGACAGTATAACAGCTCTAATTTTATGTAGTAAGCCATATTTGCACAACAATTCCATTACAATACAAAAGGCAATCTTCAGAAGTAATTTAGGAATGGCAACTGTATTAATGCTGAGTCCAAGAAAAGGAGAACAATTTTCTTATGCAATCCAGTTTCAATGCCCAGATGTCTTCTGTAAATGATTTTAATGGTTATTTGATTCTAATTTAAACATAAATTGACCTTAAGATTCACCCACATCTTACATCCTTTGTGCAGTTCTGTTTATTTCAAGATACTGTTTTTTTCACTAAAGTTGACTTCAGAATGCACTCTGTACGTAGGATTTTTTCTCCTTATGACACTTCTTGGAGTTATTTTCTGTATATTAGCAATATAAAAGTGAATAATCTTAGCAGCAAAATACACAAATGACATACTGAAATGACCACAAGAAATTCTGAGGAACATTTGGGCAGTGAATGATTCAAAGTATTAATTGAAATCACCACCTATAAATTAACTGAAATATTTGTTTCCCAAAATGCATATTTGAAGATGTATCAAATTTAAGTTAGCTTCCTTCCCCAAATTTAGAAGTCAGCACTGTTCTTAATTTGCACTCTTTTTTTGTGTAATGATCAGTATTGAAGAGTATCAGCAATTGTGACCCTCACAGTTTAGTGAGCGATTCAAGAAAACAATATTCATCTGGCATATCGTAGAATCTAATGTGCCTGCTTACCATATAAACATATCATGAGCATGGTAGAAGATTACTTTACTACTCCACTCTATTCCAGAATTATCAGAAGTATCTTAACGGCATTTCCACAAAATTCTGTGAAAGAAAATGAAGTAATTTGCTTGCTGCAAAGAACTGTTAGGGCCGCCACACAAACCTGGCTTTGAAAGTTATATCATTGTTATTTTATTCCTCTTCTCATTCTTCTCATAATCCATTCCTAGCAAAACATATTCTTGCTATTCTCTGAGGTTCTTGGTCTCACTGTGAAGAAGGGACAAAATTGTGTTTCAGCAGGGCCAAGATTTCAGCAGAACAACACACAAAATATAGTGTGCATTCTTGGGAGACAATAATACATACAAATAAGGGTTATCAGATTATTTTTGTGCTAAACCATAGCAGAAATTTTGGCATTGTGATTTTAATTCTGTCAACTTGTATTAAGCAAACCGTTGCTAACAAGTTGCTTGAGGCAACTACCAGATGTAATGCTGAGTGTCAAGATTTATCTTTTCATAATCCTTTCTGTGATTTCAGGTGTATCTGACATGTCAAGTCTTTGGTCGTCAATTTTCCTCTGTGGGCAACTGAAAAGAGATCATGAAGGGGATAGTGGTAACACTGGTGGTATTGTGTTGTTTTGAAATTGCATGGAAGAAGTAAGATATGAACTAAATGTCTTGACAAGTTTTCTCCAAAGCCATAACATACATGAGGGGGCTTTGAAAATCTACTTTGTCCCTTCCTAGACCTGATTGTAAGCGACACTGGCAGCTTGATGTCTCAACATGTCTGAAAGACTCAAAACTAAGACACCAACTATCAACTTCTGAAAATATGGGGAAAAAACACATTACAAAACCTTGCAAAAACTTGAACCTTAAAATCTTCAAGGGAATTAGTCTTAACACCAGTAACAGCTTACAGTATTTATGAGTACCATGATCACCAGGAGTCTCTACCATCTTCTAAACTTTCAGCAAACATTGTTCAGCCTTCAGGATGCCCAGTACCCTGAGAAAAGCTATAGGTTGACAAAAGATTTCTGCTTCCTGTGCTCCATAGTTAAGCATAGGATAGGGGATGTTTATGACAGACAGAGTCTTACTCTGGAATAAAAATTCATGAAAAATCTTTTGAAATATGCAGAAGACATGGGAAGATAACAGTCAACAGACACTATTCCTCTATTCTTCTGCCCTGTGCAATATTTTTGGCACTAATGGTAGATACAGTGTCTTCCCTGATAAGACAGTAAGTGTTTTGGTGATAAGGCGGTAACATTGTAATTGAGTGTTATTGTAATACGTTGCTAATTTTGAGGCATCATTAGAATCTCCTCAGTTTTTCTAATACTGTGTGAAGCCAAGACATTATAAGTTTTGGTGGTATTTGAATATTGTCATCTAACAACAGTCTTATGAGATAAAATCACAAAAAACTTGCAGACTTAGATAAACATCACAGTTTCCTTTCTTGTATTCACTGTTTAGCATTCTCAATAATAGCAAAAAGGAAATATTTTTAAAGTTATTATTGCACTCCACATTTCCCATATTTATCTTTGGCTGTTGGGCTTCCCCTATTTCATCATAAACATAGCTCCTTAAGAAAGATCAAATAGTACTATATCTTCTTTGGCAGCTGAAGTATTCTGGTAAGCCCAGGATATTAAAAGCACCCTTAAAAATTAGTTTTGTTAAAGAAGGAAAGGAGTAAAAAAGAATCCGTACATTCAATACTTCTTACTTTGTTTTCTCTCAGATTTTGACAAATTTCAGTGTATCTAATACTAGGCAGAAGATGTTGTACTCACATATTCTCTGATGTTTCCTGCAAGCATATACAGGTCCTATGGCTGGAATATAAGAATGATTGAACAAAAATTATGAGAGCTTCTTTGCATTGTCCAAACTTCATCTGGCCTCTTCATAGCAGATATAATATGTAGAAACGCTTAGAGAAACATAGCTTTCTTCTAAGGACAAGTCAGTCAAGTATCAGAAAAGCTATCAAATCACCATAATGATAACTTAACTCTCGCCTATAAATGAGTTGTACATACATTCATCAGTTGCCTTTGAGAAACAGGAGCTGTAAGTTTCAAGTTCCGAAATGATCCATTTCAATGATGTGAAACACTACTTTTGGATGCCTTCAGTATATTCAATAAAAGCACATTCAAACTCAATGCTAAAGCAATGCTATGTTATTTAGTCAACTAGAAGTCATGACTCCTTGTTGAATGTTCCACAGTCAACATGAAATATGAATGTCAGTGAATTTTTTAAAATACCCAATAAAGTTAATGTCACATCACTGCCACCCTGCAGAGAAGTCTAAAGTATATAATGAATGTAGAGACTGATCTTCTGTTTTCAACTCAGAGGTGGTTCATCCTAAGGTTAAACTCCATGCATAAAAGTGATGCAAAAACCTTTTACTTCTGCTGAACAGGTCTCAGTGTCTGTCAGTCCAACATTGTTAACATGGAAGAAATATATTTTTAAAATTTCAAAGGTATGTAGAAAACACACAATTTCTTCAGGATGTGATAGTTAGAAAACTGAGCATCTGTATTACTCCCAGCCTTAAATATGAACTCCATAAAGGGACTTGGTAACAGAAAGTTAACCAGAAAAAAAAAAAAAAAAAAAAAAAAAAAAAAAAAAAAAAAAAAAAACGTCCATTAAACATTTTACACCCATTCATGGAAAAAAATAATTTCTAAAAATTGTCTCCAAATTACAGTATACTTGAGTAGAAGCATATGCACTGTGGACATTTTGCCCTTTAGCATTTTTTGAGTGTTCTATACATGTAAGAACACAACCAGAGCTAATTTTGAAGATGTGTAAGTTTTCAAATGGTGTGTATCTGCTACTACTTTCACAAGCAAAAGACTGAATAAGGAATTATACATCTTGAGCAGTGCTAAATTGTACACTTTCTTTGCCAGTCCAGTTCTCTAACTTGAAAATAATAGACCTTAACACTTAACACTAAAAGTAATAATAGATTGTTAGTTTAAAAAAAATGAAAAAAAATAACTTGTCTTAGTAGACAGTGTCAGAGCAGAGCTCAGAGGTCAGTCACAACCACTGATTACACTCTTTTGGTAACATTCTCTTAAATTCACCAGCCAAATCCAAACATGGAGAAGGATGGGTAAAGGATTCACCATGCCATTTCCTTTCCATCCTCTTCCTCTGGCTGTAGATATCTTGCAAAGCTGAAAAAGCTATTTTCGTTTTCAATGGTGCAAAAAGAAGAGTGGGCAAGTTCCTTGAAAACAGTCCCTTCTAGTCTATCCATAACAAGTACAGCTTGAATCTGATACTAAATGAGCATGGAATTCCTCCTTTAAAATATCTGTTATGTTATTGTAAGATACAGAAAATGCAATAGCTCTGTAAAGTTTAATTTTTCCAGCTAAAACTATGTATTTCAAGGTAGAGAAGGTGGGTATTTTAAAAGGCAGGCCTGATATGAGAAATCAGATAAAGGAGGAGAGACAATTTATAAAAGTGTATGGAAATGTCTGTGTGTTTGTCCTTTAAAGTATTTGGCAATATCTGTGTTAAATGGAAGGTAAACACATTATTAAGGAAATCCAAATGTGAGCTTTGTGATTCTTCAATACATAACAGGCAATGTCAGGCATGAGAAACTGATTGATTGATTTGTACTAGGAAAAGGAGTCTTGATTGATTCTCCAAAGAATCATGTGAAAAGATCCACCAGGGAAAAAAAAAAAAAAAAAAAAAAAAAAAAAAGACTTTCCAGAGTTCAATATTAAAATGGTAGCATTGTTTGCTACTGAGAATGTACATGTTAATGAAAAATTGATATCTTTGGTGCTTATGTGTAGCAGCTTGATCAGCATTTGCTAACAAAATTGAAGAAGAAAAAAATATATGTGAGTATTCCCACTGCTCATATCTAAGGATCAAAACACACATCCTAAAAAAAAAAAAAAAAAAAAAAAAAGCTAGTAACTGTATATAATCATGTGTGTGTACAAATACATGCTCACCAAAAAATTCTGTCAATCAGCTTGTTCAATAGCCACTGCTGCTTTTAACACATTAGTCCAGTGCTCTGCTTTCCATGTTGACTTTCTAGTGTAGTGTCTAGTTCAAGGTCTCTGGCCTGCAGCTGAGATCCCTCTGTGGGTTTGATTCTTGCTCTCCCAGATTGTCTTTCCTTCCATGACCTTTCATAACAGCAGCTCAGTGCAACTGTTGACTAACAGTTGCTTGAGAACTGAATAAAAAAGTTATCCACTTTATAGGCTCAGCCTCAATTATGGAATGAACTTTTGCAAAGGATAAGAAAGGACACAAAGCTGACCACAGAATTAGACTCAGAAGATGTGTCTCCAGAAATAATTCCTTCCCATATAAAACAAACATGCTCATGCAAAAGACCTCTCACTGCATTAAAGAAGAAAACCAAAAGCCTACTAGCAAATCAAGCAATTTCTCTTACAATCTCCAAGGAAAAAAAAAAAGCAATTTCTTTCGTTATGCTGTTTTAAACTTAAAAAATATAGAAGACTGTTATAGCAATGAAGTAATATCCTGAAACATATTTTAAATAGGTAGGAAGAGAGTTCATCAGCATTCTGTCCCATCATTCTCATAAACAAGCCAGAAATAGTTTTGATTTAATTGAAGTTACAACAGGATGTTTTATTCCTGAGTTTTCTATGGTATAATACAATTATATAAGCTACACTTGAGAAATTACTGAAGAAGGAAATATTTTCTGGGTACCAAATGAACTTGTATATAAGCTTAAGATACAAGCAAATTTAATATTATTATAGTCCTATAAGGGTTATAGGTAGATATCTATATTATATTATCATACCAGATGTTAAGGGAGAAAATAATTTAAGAGAACTGGAGTTATTTAAAACACATTTAGATGTAGAGCTTAGTGATATGGTTTAGTGGAAGACTTGTTAGTGTTAGGTCAGAGGTTGGGCTAGGCGATCTCTTCTAACGTAGACCATTATGTGATTCTGTGAACTGAATCTTATTAAAATATTTAGTAAGTTTTACTAGTTGAAAGATGGAAATATGCCCAATTATATATAATTTCTTTGGGTGATGATAACCCGATCATGTGAAGTTCAAGCTTTTCCCAAATATATGCTTATGCTATCAACTATTCTATTGGAAAGCTAGGGCAACCACAAAGGCATTATAGAAAACAGATTTTAAATTAATCTCAGAGTCCTCTGCATTGTTTCAAATGACACTCAAATATCTTCTTCAGGGATAGGATACCCTTCAAATGTAATGAGTTGCATAGTGAAGATCTGTTCTCCTAATCTATCTCATGTAGGATTTACAGTTGTAATCTTATCAACTTCAGTGGTTTGTTCTGGTTTGCTTTCAATTCAGAAGTATGTTAAACCTTCTGTTTGAACTTATTTAGGGCATAATGTCTTGTAGCAGTGAATGTCATTGATTAATGAGATATTACACACATTTTTATGAAGAACCCCATATCAGTTATTTTTTTCTATTTATTTATAGTCATTCTCTTACTCATTTTATTTCTATTCTATCAGTCAATACCATCATTTTTAATTTACATTTTGAAGTATATGATATCTTTTACTCTTAGATGTCTGTAACTATCTTTATAAATGTCTACTGATGAAGGAACCAGAATTCAAGACAAAAATCCTTCAGTAAAATTTTTGTATGTTCCTTGGTTCTGACTCTTCTGTATGGAGAGGTTTGGACGGTGGATAGCATGGTCGTGTCTTTCTGACACGTTCCTGTCTTTCTGACTACATTGTTTTATAAGTCTTCTCTTCCCCCCCCCCCCCCCCCCACCCCCCCCCCCCCCCCCGTTCCTCTGAAATCAGTTTCTTAGTTTCTTTCCAGAGGAACTATTTAGAAACTAAGTAAGATTCTGCATTAGAATTTGAGTTCTGTTTTCTCCTTCCTTCAGAGTTGGACTTCTCATCTGACTTGTTTACTTACTTTGCAAGTCAGAGCAGTCCTATTGCAACATTTCTGATCATCTGGCAATCTTCTACTTAGCTTCATCAATGTGTTCTCCTGGAGAACATTGGAGAACAGCAGGACAAGATGGGTGCCACCATTTTTGTGCCTCAGAACTGAAGCATATGTTATTTAGATACTAGCTTTTACATGCAACTTAGAATAATCTGCACATAAGGAAGACATTAGTCTTCTCTTTATGGATGATTTAATGCCCTAGTTACTCAATGCTCATTATATTTCAGCTTTCTGTCCTGTACCCAGAATAAATGATGCTGAAGATGATTCCTAGTCTTGTATTTAGATGTCACTTTCTTCCAAAATAATCAACCCATGCTCTACCTTTGCATTTATATATTTTATTTCTATGGCACTTTAGAATTTTCACTTTTGTAAAGAGATCTCACTAAGCTGAATTTCAATAGTTCTGTCCACTTCAGCTAGAAATTTCCCAGCACATACCTGCAAGTCACTGCTCTAGCCAGTTCTGATTACAGAGGTCTGCTGCAGCACCAGCAGAATAAACAACTTTTAGAAGCTTGCAAAATTCCTGATTGTATTCTCTTCTACAATACTTCTTTAAGTACAACAATTTTGCTAATGACTTATGTATACCTTGCAGGAGCATGTGAAGGGCAAAACAGTCCACTGCAGTAAGGAGTTAAAGTTGTTAATGTAATATGGAATGAAAAACACAAATATTGAAGTTGTTCATGAACAAATATACCAAGGAAAATTAACACTAGATCCATTCAAGTTTTTCTTCAGATATGTTTTTGACTTCAATTTCTAAATGCTGTAATGAAAGTCATGTTGAGAAAACAAAATAGGACATGTAGAAGTTATCAAGCAGTGCATTATATCTCTTTTTCTTCTGATGCAAAATTTTGGCAAAATCAATATAATTTTCCAGAGTATTTATGTTCCAAGAGATTCATTACAATAACTTAAATTTCTCCACCATAATTTTGCTTGGAGATCATTCAACAGATATTTTCATATCTAAAGCAAAACCAGCAGTTTTTAGCATGTCATCTGTCAAAATTCTCTTTATTTTATTTTAAAATATTAAAGTATATTATTTTAATTTCCATGCAGTTAAGCAGTGGCTACTATATAATATATACCTTAAAAGAATCACAGGTACATATTGTTTAGGAAAAATTATCCAGACTAAGATTTCAGCAGATCAGCATCTGTGCTTTGAATTTTTAATTTTTAATAGAAGATTGAAGATTGTTTTTATTTATGTTTGGCATTTTCAGGACCGCTTTTACATTAATCAGTTCATTTCAAACAGTGTGCCTTTAAAAATAAAATCAATTCAGGTTTGCAGATGACATGCTGATGTACCCTCATCTGAAGTGCTAGGGTTTATTTTCTCCATGTTTCCACAGTACAATAAATTCTGAGTTGTGTCTCGCTGAGGGTCCAAGGCCGTGTTTAACAAAGAAACTGAACTTTTAACCTTTTGGTCTCCCACTTTTTGATTATTACAACTAACTGATTTTCATTTAGATTTTGTTTAATTAAAGTAAATCCAAATCACTGATGAGCATCCATATATATGAATGTACTGACCCTCAATCAATAAAGGATGTCTTTTGCAGGTCACTGGAAAGACTTAGTAAGGAAAGAGATAAGTGAGAAACCCTTACCTCAATTTGATTAGTAATGAGCCCTTAAATGAAGAATTCTTGCACCTTGGTTTCAGTTATTAACTTTCCCAACTATGTATGAATTGACGCCTTCCAGGGATAATGCTGTAATATTGTTTGCCTTCTAAACTCTTATTGATTTAGATACTCTGCATGCCACTGGATAATTTTTGTAAGATCGGACATTGTTTCACACTAATTTTGTATAGGAATTTTCACTGTTATTTTCTTCTTGGTCTTAAAAAATTCGCAGAAGGAATCTAAAGAAAAACAGATTTCAAGAGTTCTATTTACCTTTTAATCTTCTTGCCACTGCCATTATACTCTTAAGCTATTAAAGAGCAGAAACTGTCTCTATGAGAAGTTATAAAGTGACATGTCTCTTTCCTTCTTGGAGGAATAATGTGATGAGCAGTGAACACTAGAGGGGGAGCTTAACCGTTCAGGAGAGTTAAATCTCCAGACCCTCTGGGAGAGGATCAGAGTGATACTATAGCTGCTGACTTAAACAAGCAAAGTTAAGGCATGGACAGCCATGGTTCAGAAGTCAAGGGGTCAAGAATAGTAGAGAGCCAATTTATTGTCATTTTCCAAAAAAAGCAGCAAATCGTAAGTGGAATTGAGAAGTTTAGGTCTCTGCTCCTATCACGAAGTGGTATATTTTAAAAACCTCTCTAGAGGCAGTTTAACATGAAGAGTAGGATTACAGGGATTTTTATTTTTTTTTTTTTCCCAAGGACTGTCTGTCATTTAAATGTCTGAGGAATGATGGAATGAATTATCATAAAATTTTGACAAATTTGATGGCTCAACCAAAGGGGGAAAACAGACATTCCACTTATTGGGTTCTAATAAGACATGACATTTAAAATGAGTTTACATGGCAGCTAGACCTTTTCTTTTCTTTTCTTTTCCTTTTCTTTTCTTTTCTTTTCTTTTCTTTTCTTTTCTTTTCTTTTCTTTTCTTTTCTTTTCTTTTCTTTTCTTTTCTTTTCTTTTCTTTTCTTTTCTTTTCTTTTCTTTTCTTTTCTTTTCTTTCTCTCTCTCTCTTCCTCTCTTTCTTTCTCTCTTCCTCTCTTCCTCTCTTTCTTTCTTTCTTTCTTTCTTTCTTTCTTTCTTTCTTTCTTTCTTTCTTTCTTTCTTTCTTTCTTTCTTTCTTTCTTTCTTTTAGATACATTTGTGTTTGGAGAACAGTTATGTATAACTAATTCTTGTCTAAGACTGGAAAATATATTCCTTTTCATCCTCTGCTAACTGTGTTTTAATTTTTTGGTGCCCATTTCACATATTGTACTTTCATATAATGTAATTTTAAGCCTTGCTGGTTCCTATAGGATGTCAACACTATGTTTACTGCAAAATGGATGTTTATTGCAAAAATGAAGTATGAACCTACTGTTTATTTTTACTGTGTTGTAACTCCATCATAAAGTGTGCTTTTCATTTTAAAAGGTTTCACGTTTTAATTCCTATTTATTGAAAAAAAAATCAGTTAATATTATATTTGTTATATATGGTAATAATGTCAAATCCAAACTGTCCATTTTCTGCTTACACACGTTCACAGGTATTTTGGTGCCCACTTCTAATTTGGGCAATGTAGCATTTGGTCATTCCTCATGAAGGAGCCTAGAAAGCTGGCCAAGCAAGTTTTTGTTTTGTTTTGTTGTTTTTTTGTTTGTTTGTTTGTTTTAACACCTTATATACCTTGATGGCATTCAAAATAACATAGATGCATACAGGAATTTTCTGAGTGCAAAGCATTCAGGGAAGACTCCAAAATACTGCTACATTTTTTTTTTAACTAATATAGAAATATTAGGTCACAAGATCATGAAGGGTGGATGTGAATATGGCAACTGCTGGGCCAGGGGATGCCTGGTCCATAACCCAAGCCAGTTTGAACAAGTCTCCACTCCTGGCACTGTCCCTCGGTCAGTGAAGCTAACTATTGCTAGGAATGTATTCAAGCCACAAATATGGAGCCAAAATACAGCTGAATTAAGCAAAAGAAAACATAGCAACAAATCATGTTTTGTTTCCCATCCAGATTGATCATTTCTCTGGATGGGATGCTAATTTTATTTTCAGTTACTAAAGAAAGTAATGTTCCTGCTATAGCTGCAAGGTAAAAAGTAAACAGAAATTAGGTAAGCATGTGTTTGTATCTAGTTACCTAACAGAGGTGAAATTTTTCAAGAGCTGCTGCACATGATTTTTCCATTTTCCATTTGTTCTGCATAAGAGGTAGATACTTTTCCCCCAGAAGGCTTTTTCTCATGTTGACTCGACTCACAGCTTTCCTTGGAGTGCCAGTGCAAATATATAGAAAGTATTAGTATGCCACTTTATTTAAATAAATATGTTTAAATTATAAATCCACTTATTTATGATATCTTTTTATATCACGCACCATACAGATCTTTCCATCCACAATGAAAACATGTAGTCATTTTCCTTCATTTAAATATATTAATCTTTATTGTTTTATCACACATAGAATAAGCAATCTATATTTTTTTATTATAATACATTGTAAAAAAAGAAAAAAAAAAAGAAAAAAAAAAGGAAGGTAATTCTTTAGTGTAAATGCAAACAATGAACTCACTAGCTTAGAGAGACACATTCAATTACACATTATTCTAAAATTTTCTCTGTTGAAGTTTCTGAACATGGTGCTCCTGCCCTAAAGACGTAATGCTACTAGTTTAATTAGATCTTGTCATATTGTTTTAGGTAAGAAGCAGGATGTCTCACTTTGATTTACATATATACTTTGATGGTGTAGAGAAGAATTTTGTGTATACTAACATTGTGTTGTATTCTTACAGGCAGTCATTGCTGCAGTAGCACTATGAGTCTCAGTAAGTTGCTTAATTTTAGAAAGTGCTGAGTGATTGTGTTGGAAAAAGAAGGTGGTACACTGATTGCACACCATACAGACCACAGTCAGTTTATAAGGGTACATTTTCTTCTGTTTTGGCACTGTATCCCCACTGATTTTCAATAAAGCTTCACCACTGAAATTAATAGGGGAATTTGACCCTGTATTTTCAAGCACAGTAATTTCTCTTTAGACAAGACCTTTTTATTACTCTCATATCCTTTATTATCTCACCCAGACCTGTATTGCTTCTCTGTGATGCTTGAAGAAAGACCATGTATAGTAGTAAATAGACTTCAGGATGAGGGAGAAGACAAATAGGATTTTAACAACTGTGGAATAAGAGCTGCCTTTTAATCAATATCCATCCATGCTTCACCAGATTTCACTTTTTTTTTTTTTTCTCTCTGATCTCTTATTTTTTACCTAACTAATTTATTCAGCTCAAGTAACCAACTATGGCCTTTTCAAAGGTGAAGGGCCTGACTGCCTTTCCCCAAACCAGTTGCTTTTGCTAATAATGTTTGTTTATATATATATATATATATATATATATATATATATATAAACGTAACATTGAACATTTACGCAAATAATCTGTGAATACAGTAAGTGCAAGTGATGTTGGAAAACTGACTAAAAAAGCAAATCAACACTTTGTAAAAGTACAAGATGCTGGGTTTTGTAAACTGACATTTATATTTATGGCAACTTTGGGTGAACTCAGGCTCTAACAAGAGCATATTTTAGATGGAATCTGGCTAGTGAAGCAACATAAGCTGGAAATTCACCCCAAAAAAATAATAAATAAATAAACAGGCAAGCCTGAAGGTAAATTAGAAAAGGAGGAGTGGGGAAATGATTGTCTCCAAAGGAAAAGAAAACATTAAATAAGTGTCAGCTATCTAAACAAAAAGACCATCATAATTCTCTTTCATCTTGTTTAGTATAATAAGGAATAACTGATACAATAGCTGATATTTTCTGAAAAGCTTTGGTTTCTCAGGAAAATAAGCTGAAGTATAGCTTTATGTTTATGATGTTAACAGAAGTAACTGCTAGTTACTTCTGTTGTACCTAGGGCAGGCAGATGCTGTTGCCTGAGCTCAGTTCTGCTGTCTCTTAATGTGAGAAAATGGATGGGCCTCACTTTGTGCTTCCTAAACAAATGGCAGTGGGTTGACTTCTATGAGGACGTTTAGTGAAGGACAAAGATTCCTCTTTAATAAGGAAGACTGAATGGGTTGATTCCAATTCCAGAGTTTGACAAGTATTAAATGTGAAAATAAAATAAAATAAAATAAAATAAAATAAAATAAAATAAAATAAAATAAAATAAAATAAAATAAAATAAAATAAAATAAAATAAAATAAAATAAAATAAAATAAAAATAATAAAAGTCTTCATTTTTTCTTAGAAGTAACATGAACATGGTGGAAGGTTCACAAAGAAACACAGCTTGGATCTCAGTGTTTGCAGACTTGCTGGTTGAAAGCAGGTCTGTCCTCAGGATACGTTTGGTTTGGAACACAGACACCACCTTGAACTTCTGTCTCTAGGCTGAGTCCTCAGATGTGCTTTTCACTAGAGACCCACCCACACTGTGGTTGGATGGTTGAACTGTCTTCTTTTAGGGAATTTCTGCACCTCAGCTGGAGATTGATACTCCTCTGCTCAAATTCAGAGTTTGCCTCTAGGAAATACAATGCAGCAGCTTGAACACTCACTCTGCAGAGAAGTTAAAATTGGCTGCCATACCCATCACAGCTTACATTGATATGGACACCAAATTATGCCCTGGGCCACAACATTTTCCTTCTTCAATGTTGTGGCCCATGAGATAGCAAAGATTTAAAGGTGATTCTTTTCATATTGAGCTGTAAAGTATGGGGGGAAAAAAAAAAAAAAAAAAAAAAAAAAAAAAAAAAAAAAAGTGTTTTCCAGGAATAAGGCAATTAGAGGGAGTTGTCTTCAAAAGACAACTAACCCTCCCTCTAATTGCCTTATTGTCTTTTGAAGACAACTAACCAATTACTAAATACAGTTATTGAAATAAGGGATATTATATATAGAGAAAGAATTAAACCAGAAGATGTGAAAGAACTCATTGTCTATTAATACCCACAGAATGATTCATAACAGGTTGCTGCTTTCAGCTTGGAGTAAGTGATTAGCAGTTAGATCTACTCAGTGCAAGGGTAGTTTTTGTTGTTGTTGTTTTGGAGTGACATATTAAAATGTTAAATGTAACAAGTAAAACAAAATCACTAGGAATGAAAACAAATAGTGATCCTAACAGCGTAACGTCTGATATGAAAATAAGTACTAACAGGTACAGCCTTTTAAAATTCTGGTAGAGAAATGGAAATCTACTGCTTTGCACTTAAGAATCTGTGAATCAGAAGCCATTCACTAGATCATTTCATACACTTCACTCATTTTATATTTAAGTACATTTCCCATTACAAGCTTGATTTCTATTTCCATATTTCTAAATTTCCCCACATAGAAGCAGTCTCTTCCAAGCTTATATGTTACATCTTTACCAAAAATTGAGTTTCAAGAGGAAACCAGAGAAGTCATTCTAAATTACGGGCAACTTAAACACTTGTTGTTGTTACTGTGGTTGTTATTTAGTTGCTTGGCTACAAAATCCAAGCTTGTTCTTATAAAGAAGTGCTTTTTAGTACATTTTCATGGGAGGTAAATGTGTTAAGGGGTATCCAGTGATGAAATGCAAGTGCATTAATATGTGTTGCCCAGTCCTATAATGCAAGGGGAGGCACGAGTATAGTCTGTTTGCTGTAAGGACATGGGATAACATGTGTGGAAAACGTCACATGGAAGAAATGCAACAGATGCAGATGAAATAAAGAGGGAGATGCAGAAAACAAATGTAGTAACTTGGGAATGGGAGGGAAGCAAACTGAGAAAAAAAAAAAAAAAAAGAAAAAAAAAAAGTATTAAATCTTCTCTCTTTCAAATGTTTTTCAGTGTTAATATAAATATGCTCTTGTATTTATTTTTCTTCCAGCCCCTCTGTGGTTTACTATCCCATGTAGTAATTCCTTCTATTCCTTTTCAAAGTCCCTGCTTATATGCAGATATTCACACAGACTGAATCGTTAGTGATTGTAAACTATGTCCATTTACACAGCAGTTCCTAGGAGGTAAAGCAAATGTTTTCACTTAAAACTGCAGAGTAAATTTTCCTTTTGCAGATAGCAATTACATATGTTAGATTTAGGTAGAAAACCTAACACTTTAATTGTTGTCTTATCCTCAGCAACATGAAGCATAGGATTGGATTTGTCTCTCAGACAAGAGAAGGGAATTAAACAGGAGCTGCAGAGAAGCAACCATGATGAAATGCAGGACATGATTTTACCTCTATTATCAGTTTGGAGATGCTAACAACAGATAATGTACATTTCATCTCTTGCTTAAAAAAAAAAAAAAAAAAAAGCCCTCTGTCGAAACAAATTCTTTTTATTTTAAACCAAAATTAATGAACCAACTTTATTATTTTAAGAGAGAGACTGGTAAGGGAA
Organism: Aythya ferina; assembly: GCF_964211825.1. Classification (NCBI taxonomy): domain Eukaryota; kingdom Metazoa; phylum Chordata; class Aves; order Anseriformes; family Anatidae; genus Aythya; species Aythya ferina. The sequence continues at coordinate 82,618,278 of NC_140299.1, forward strand.
ACACAAGAGAAAGAAAAGACGCAGGAGTCTTTGGAAGAATAGGTGGTTTATAATGTGTTAAATGTGTTTATTTGCACTTCCGAAGTTCAGATTTCCTCATACATTTTCATACTGATAGAGATAAAATGCTAAAGTCTTAAATCCCTCTATGCCATGCTGAGTTGCTAAGGGCTGTTGAGTTTTTGTTATTTCTCCTCTCGAGTTAGCTCTGATTATGCCTGCTGAGTGAAAAATTTGTATTTGCCGACAGAAATAGGAACCACACCACGTGTGCTTGCACTCAGCAAATGCTCCAATACATCACAAAGATTTGCTCAACCCACCTTCAGAGGCCAAATTGAGCATGTTATTTTCTGTTTAGATCTGATCCTGAAGACTATCAGTCAGGAGTGTTTCTCAATCTCTGATTAAAACAAGGCCTACAAAGCTGCAAGTGTTCATGCACAGTCTCATTAGAGGACTGGATGGAGTGACCCTGGTCTTCCAGCACAAAGCTGTGAGTGAACTTCAAATATGAGAGTGCATCAATCAAATCCCAGCAAGGCTTTTATGTCATTTTTTCTACTTTGCCTTTAAAGTCCTAAAGGAATGCCCTTTCCAGTGTACAGCCAAGGATCATTCAACAGCAGCAAACAAACCAACAAAAAGCCTCTCAGAAAGAATAGGATTTTACTCCCCTCAAAAAAGAAAGGCAAGATATTTTCCTAATGTGCTTTCTAATAAAATAGGCTCATTTCATAGCTCTTGGTGTATGATTTTTGCCAATCTGTATTGCTTAAAAGTATGTTCAAGAAGTAGAAAGTTTACTATAAACACGCTGAACAAAAAAGAGGTTTCATGCTGTTGTTGTTGTGGTTTTTTGTTTTGTTTTGTTTTGTTTTATTTTCCTTCCCTTTAAAACACAGTTGCTGCAGCTTTTTGCACCTATTTGATTGATTTTTGTTGCTGCTTATTGAGGGAAGGAATAGATGTGTATAAAAACAGCACAACATTTGATCCAGATATTTGGTGCTATAACACAGTGTGGTATCTAATTCTTTTCTGTCCAAACGCTGATGACATTTCAGTAATGCCTCTTAAATGGAAAAGTTAAATGAAAAAGTTGTTACACTCCATTATCTAAAAATCTTTTTCAAAAGATATGATGATGTAGTGAACTGTGATCCCAAATGAGAGGATCATTTGATCCTCTCATGAATTTCGTTTCTTTGAACAAAACCAAGGTTCCAAAAATAAATACAGCCCAGAGATGACTCACCATGGAAAAAAAAAAAAAAAAAAAAGCCCAAAAGTGCTGTTTTTTTTTTTTTTTTTTTTTTTTTTTTTTTTTTTTATGCTTTACTTTGCAGAGTAAAATAAAAATTATAACTTGGTCTAAAATCTTTGTATCTTTTTGCTGCTGACAAATAATGAGGTACAATTTTCCTCAATGTTACAGTTTTTATTTTCTTTTTCTAGCAAAGTTATTTTCTGTTTGGCTTACTTCTAAAGCTAGCTAGAGATCTACATGAGAGACAGTTTCATAAACTGGCAGGTGCAGTGCCTGGTCCCTGTGGCCATAGACCAATTGTGACTTCATAAGGCTGGAGAAATTCAGAAGGATGAACAGGTAGTTTTAGTTTGGAAATGGTTGGATGCTAACAAAAACATCCAAAGTGTATGTTTAATCTTAATCTGGACACATAATTACTCAAAGTCAAATTTTAATTTATGTTTTCCAGAATTTCTTGGTTACCTCTTTTCCAGTGGTGTGGTAGAGGGTTTTGTTGTTGTTTTTGGTTTTTTCCCTTTTCGACATAGGGATAGGTTCTGCAGTGCTTACCTTTGAGCTAATGCACATTCCCTGTTTCAGTAACGCTAGGCTGTGGGTCTTAAATTTCTATTATAAAAGGATAAATATATGGACACACATTTTGCCATCATAAGGCACAATTTTACCACACAAAAACTTGATTTGTTGCTATCTGAAAAGTGTTACAAAAACACTTTTGCATAGTATTGGTTGGTAAATAAGCAAAACTGATTCATGGAACAGAGAAAGATAATAGATGTCAGGTTTAAAATTCAGGATGTATAATTGTAACACAAGGGCCACAGCGTCACAGTGTCACATCCCTATGCACAACTAAGGATGACCACTACAAACACTTAACACTTCCTGTATCTTCTCTGTTACCAAGCTATCCCTGCAAAGTTCAAGCTGTTACAAATCCACCTTGAAAGACAATCTTGCACTGAGCAGGTGCCAACAGTGTCTGCAAAATTCCAGCTAAAACTATGTTGTCTGGTGTTTTCAACTGTGGGCAGATTTAGAGAAGGTTCTTTTATCAGTTGAAACTAGCCAACAGCATGGTTTTACAATACTGTATTACAACAAGTGGACAAGCTAGATATGTCAGCATCAAATACAAATAATGTCACCGTAACCTATCTTCTTCTCAAAAAATAAGAATATTAGTCATCTTCGTACAAGAACTTATCTGTATTTTTCAAATCATATCTGTGTATCAATTTATGTGGTTCAATCAGCTTTTGTTGTTGTTGTTTTTTGATTTTGTTTGTTTGTTTGGTTGGTTAGACGAAATCTATAATACATAAAAAGAGTTTTTTGGTTCTGTTTCTCCTTCTCCCTTTCTCCTGTCCTTTTTTCTAATTTAATGTCTTACAGGAAATTGCTTTTTCTTCTAGTATGGACATTCTGTTGTGATCTGACACTGATTGTGCCAGATATTATCTTAGCTTGTAACACCATTTTAGGTTGTTTTGTTTGTTTTAATTTGCTTTGTTTTGTATTCTTAATAAGGAATTACTGGGTTGCATCTTCTCCTTCTTGTGTTTGTTTTTGGAAAGGAAATTTGTTATGCTCAAGCAGAATTCAGAGAAGAAGCAGAGGAGTCATGAAATTTTGTTTCAACATAGTATATTTAATTTTTGGATTTGTTGAGTCCATCAGCTAATGATCATGATATCCTCTATATATAATCATTATTTCTGCTGCAGGTACTTAGAATTTTTACTTTTTAGGTTTCATTTGCTTGCCTTTATTTGAACCATCACTCAAAGTCATATTCAGCTCTGGGTATCTCTGGCTATGCTTCTTTTTAACTCCTCTCTTATGATCTTTATTACTTACTCTTTCTTCCTTTACAGATTTCATCCATTTAATTCAGTTTACCAGGGCTCACAAGTTGCAGACTAACTTTTTACAACTCTTCCATCAGTTTTTTCCTTACATATACTCTCACACTGAGACACCCATACATGGGCTACTAAATCCCAAACCAACAATAGTTGAGTTCTTTTCTTTTGTTCTTTGGTAGATTTTTCTATTTCTTTATAGAAGCTCGGGGATAATGCAAGCTAACATCTATAAAGTAAATGATCTGTTGAGATTTGCTCTGGAAGTTAGCCAGAATATTTTCAATAACTTCTTCACAGAAAACCTATATTTGAAAGAGACTGATTATTAGTAGAAGAATTTTCCTTGTAAAGTGCATGTTGATGCTGGAATATAAGCATGTTTCTATTTATTTGAACAAATGTCACTACAGCAATGTTTATATTTGAGCAGAAAATGAAGCACTTCAAAAACAAAGAGCCTGTGTTTATGATAATAGTGTTGTTGTGCCCAGACAGTTGCTGATGTCCCTATTGTAATCAATGTATCCAGAGGTGGAGCATATGTTCCAGATAATCCTCTCAATTACCTAAACAGTAAGATAAAATCTAGGAAATAAATTTGTGGGAGGAGAATGAACAGTTGACTAGAATAACAACAAAAACAGTGTGGAAAAACAACCTAAGTTAAGACTTATTAAAATAGCCTGTAAAATATCTGATAAAAAACTTACACAAAGATTGCAGGCTATCACAGTTAGTTTGTTACTACTTTTACAGAAAAAGTATGAGATTTTTGCCCATTGCATACATTTTGTTTCCTACATCTCGATATATCTTATCTAGTGATGAGTATCAAGACGTAGTCCAATATGTAATACTGAATTTCATAATTGTTGAGAGGAAATACGTTTTTCTACAAATAAATATTTGGGGCTAGACTGGGGCAGTTTGTGTGGAATTTGTCTTGCCTAACTTGCATTGTCTACAGCTGTAGGCAGTTGCATCCAAGTTAATTGCATGAAGTTCCTTTTGTAACAGTGCAAAGAAATGAAGTGAAAAGGCTCATTTAAGGTGCAATCCAGTTTACGTATTTTAGATTCCTAAAGCTGACTTTGGGATTAAGTCAGTAGTACCATAGAAACGATTTTCTCCAGACACAGGTGCAGGCATCCTCATTGCAGAAATATACTTTGGTAGATGAATCCCACATCTCTTGCCTTGCTCACTGTAAGAGGTGGACATGGAAGAACCTTTTTTCCAATAATTGTTTTTTCCACATTCAGGAAGAATTTTTAAAATCTGATTATTCTTTGCTTTGAAGATAAATTAACCTCCTGAAGCCTACTACTGAATCCAGCTGAGTTTACATATGCAAGGACAGCTCTGCAGATCTTTCTTGGCATTGTCCATTCAGACACCTTCTAAATATTAGTTCAGGATAGCCTCAGAATACACAAGAAATCAGATGAATCATTCATTTATGAGCTGACCTAAGATGGGATAAAACTATTTTATGTTATGTTTAAATGTTTTCTTTAATTGGATCATAGCAGATGAACCCGGTACTTTTCAATATTTTTATAAACGATCTGGATGTAGGAATAGAGGGTATTTTGAGCAAGTTTGCTGATGACACCAAACTTGGAGGAGTTGTGGACTCAAATGAGGGTGGAAAGGCCTTGCAGAGGGATCTGGACAGGTTGGAGAGCTGGGCGATCACCAACCGCATGAAGTTCAATAAGAGCAAGTGCCGGGTCCTGCACCTGGGACGGGGAAACCCTGGCTGCATGTACAGACTGGGCGATGAGACGCTGGAGAGCAGCCTAGAAGAGAGGGATCTGGGGGTCGTGGTAGACAGCAAGTTGAATATGAGCCAGCAGTGTGCCCTGGCAGCCAGGAGGGCCAATCGTATCCTGGGGTGCATCAAGCACGGCATCGCTAGTAGGTCAAGGGAGGTGATTGTCCCGCTCTACTCTGCGCTGGTGCGGCCTCACCTCGAGTACTGTGTGCAGTTCTGGGCACCACAGTATAAAAAGGACATGAAACTGTTGGAGAGTGTCCAGAGGAGGGCTACGAAGATGGTGAAAGGCCTGGAGGGGAAGACGTACGAGGAACGGCTGAGGTCACTGGGCCTGTTCAGCCTGGAGAAGAGGAGGCTGAGGGGGGACCTCATCACAGTCTACAACTTACTCGTAAGGGGGTGTCGAGAGGCAGGAGACCTTTTCTCCATTAACACCAGTGACAGGACCCGTGGGAACGGGGTTAAGCTGAGGCAGGGGAAATTTAGGCTGGACGTCAGGAAGGGGTTCTTCACAGAGAGGGTGGTTGCACACTGGAACAGGCTCCCCAGGGAAGTGGTCACTGCACCGAGCCTGTCTGAATTTAAGAAGAGATTGGACTGTGAACTTAGGCACATGGTCTGAACTTTTGGGTAGACCTGTGCGGTGTCAAAGAGTTGGACTTGATGATCCTTAAGGGTCCCTTCCAACTCAGGATATTCTATGATTCTATGATTCTATGAACCCCTGCAAGATGCGATAATCAATGCAGGTCATGCCAGGTAGTAGGCAATGGTTTGTAGCCTTGTTAGATCTAGTGATAGATTTGCTCTTCATCTGCACCTGGGCTTTCTTATATGACTACCCCAATTTTTGCAACAGAAAGTGTTCTGAGTTGTAATATTCAGCATAAGAGAACTCATCAATCAAATTCAACCTAGAATTCAAAGTTACCTGTAACACAGGAACTTCTGAAGTATTTATTTTTATTCTCATTAAATAAAGAGAGCCTCAGATTATGATAAATCTTGTGTTGCCCTTCAGAGATACATCATCTAGTGCTTGAGGCCAAGAAATGAGTAGTTTCCATAATTAGTAAGGGAAATTGAATAATTGGGCTGTGGTTTATGAGGGTACTTTCTTCAAGAAGAGAAACCATGCAAGTCTCAGTCAAGTGGGTTAACATGATTTATTTTTTTAGCACACAATTATTGTAAGTTCATTTAACATAAATTCTACACTTGAATATTTAGTTTGCTTTTTTTTTTTATCATAACGACAGGAACATGTTTTTGTGAACATTTTGTACTTATATTGTCTGCTGGAAACATGCTTAATATAAAAGTTAACATGATTTCTAACTCAGATTTTTTTATTTTTTTTTTCTGAAGACAGTGAAAGAAATAAGTGCTTGTCTTCCAATAAATGGCATAAATTGGGATATTTCAATGAAATTTCACATGGTGACAAGATACCAATTTATTTCCTATTTTGCCATCACAGAGAATCTTTACATCTGAATTGTTTATGCTCAAATAATTTAAAAAGCTAGATCAGTTTACAGATATTTTCTTTGCTAGGCACAAAAATACTCTTGTGTGTTAGCATTTTCTAATGCATGTATGATGTTACAATGCATGCATTCTAATGCAGTACAAAGTTAATAAAAACAAGAAGAGAAAGAATCCATTTCATGTTTACCTTATAGGAATCAGAGAATAAGTTTGCCCAGAGATAAACTGGTTGCTTCCAAATTTCAAAGTGAGTGGTTCCAGAGACTTCAGAAACTACAATCCCTACAGTGTTGCACACTAAATAAGAGTGATGAAAAACTGGAGGAGTGACCGTATATAAAATGCATCCATCTCAAGATAACAAAAGAGAGAGTAGAAATTACAAAATCTGGTACAAGAAATAACAATTACAATATAGGATTGCGATTATCTAATCAAGTAATGACCACTGTTAATGTAACTCTTGAACTCTGTGTCTTGCTGTGAATCCAGGACCATGAGGTCAAGTGGTTTTTCAGACACATCTGAAAACACTGCATATCCATGATCAACCTGGCTGTAGAGGGTTTTTATAATATTTGAGGATGAAGAAATCAGAGGCAGGTAGACCTCATGCTAAGCACATCTCAATTCCTTTGCATCAATACCTTTTACTAGAGAAAGGTATTGGTACATCTTCCCAAAACCCATCGCACCATGTCAGAGAGATCTGGGAAGTACAGACAAGAAGAAGAAGCCTACCTAGAAAAACGATAATAATAATAATGAAAATCATGTGGAACAAATTGTCAGAGTTTCTGGTGCTTGGTGGTTTTGTTTTCTTTTGTTTTCATGTTCTTTTATCATGGGGGTAATTTAAACTCACAGCAAATCAGTACTCTGGAGCTACCTGGGAAAAAAAATTGACCTTGTTACACCTTACTGGGTCTAACCAACCATCCACCCAGTCCAGGATTCCTGTTTCTGCCAGAGCATCAGTTTTTGCTTACAGGAATATATAAGAACAGATAAAGTATATAATGCAGAGAAAGTAGAAGAATGCATAGTAATCGTTCAACAGACCTTAGCCTGAACTTGCAACCCTTATTCATGTGAATAAAGTCCCCTTGAAATCAGGGGATTAGCATCCTGACAGTATTGTTCTGCTTCAATTTTTAAAAAAATAGCATCATGAGTTTTCCAAATGGATATTGATCCTCTAAACCCTCTTATGAGAAACCCCAGTAGAGTTTCCTAAGAGAAGTAAGGGTTTATGGAACAGTCAGGGTATAATTTCAGCTAAACCTGAAATGTGCAAGTGTCTGTATAATTTGTTTCATAATTGCTGCATACTGCACATAACCTCCCATTGACTCCTCTTGTGTGTTTAAAAGCCTCTAAGACTGGTTTCAGTATTGAAGCTGTTAAGTATTGTTTCAGTGCTCTTCCTGAAATGCTCATCTCTGGAAAAATAATTCCAAAACAAATATACTTATTTTGTTTTCATGAATCTGACAGAGGTCTAATATTTTGTGATAAGTTATTTAATATCTCCCTTTGAATATAGTTTTTAGGCAATTTTGATTTTTTCTGTGCTGTATTTAGAGTAAAAACAATCAAAGAAAACCGAAACACTTTCACTTAGATAAAAAATACTCTGTTTTTTCTTGGGTTCTAATGAAGTACATTCCCCACTGTTCTAGTGGAAAACTTGGGAAGCTTTGATTACATAAAATGGTTGTGATGTTTATTGGCATCAGAAAATGGTAAGTACTCCAAAACATTCTTGGTGTTTAGAGGTAGCCATGAACTATGGATTTACATGCATCAGGCTGCATCAAATTCCTAAACCAGTATTTTACACACACTTAATCTCTGAGTACATAAAGTGCTGCATGTAATATTACTGAAACAACAATCTAGCTTTTTAAAAAAATGCTTTCCAGTAACTATTTAGTTAGAAAAAGAATCAATATTCCTTCACTATTCACAACCCACTCAATAGTTTAACTGATATGTTGTTCAGGAAAGGATAGAGAGAGAGAGAGAATGAAGGCACAGAAAGAAGCAGGAAGGGAAAGGAAAAAAAAATTATGCCGCCTAGCTACAAGCTGCAGAGGGAAATTAATATTCAAAAGGTTAAGGTGTCTGTGAAATGTATGTAATGAGTAACACTCATAGTTTGTTACTATAGGTTCATTGCCTCTAATGTTGAGGACGGCACATGGATAATTTACGATTCCCATTGTCCCCTCTGCAGGGATTAATTCTGAATTATTTATATACCTATATACGCACAGAACTGAAACATTTTAGTTAAAGTCAGCCACTCACTCATAGTCTTGAAATTATGCAGCCCTTGTTGCTAAAAATGATGTTAGCCTCTTGTGATTTAAGTCATAACATTTTATTTTCAGTCCCACTGAGAGAGAAAGCATACAGGAGGAAAAAAAGATATATTTTTCCTGAAGAAATCTCTGAATACTTTTTTTTAAGATTTAAATAGATAATGGTAATTTGTTGAGTCAAAATATTGTTGTAGTGTGCATGTAAATAAACCTTTATTTTATTCATGATTCCAGATAATTTTTCTATTGCTATGTAAGATTATTATTTTTAAAGATGGCTATCTTTAAATACAAAAGCTTTGCATTTCAATAAAGGGAATCCCATCTACTTATTAATTAATCAAACAGTGGAATTTCATTTGGGGAAATTGGTCTCAACTGTTATGAATTCCCACTGAATCACTGCCTTTGGTACAAATGAAACCTTCACTGCTGCTTCCATTTGAACTCCAATGATTCCTTGCTGGTCTAAATGGCTTTTTGGATACATCAAAATTCTTTAATCAATTCTTTAAACATTTCTTAATAAAATATTAGATTAGGGAGTGTCTTGTGATCTACACTGAGGATAGTGTTTGATAAAGATCTAACCCAGTCAGCATGAACAGGTCATAGTCATTTTATCTAAACTATATGTCAATTTAATGTTATGTATGTTTTTAACCATTTTAACTTCATCTGGAGGAGGATTTTTTGTTGTTGTTTCTTGTTTTGTTTTGTTTTGTTTTGTTTTTCCTTGATTTGAACTTCAAACATATTTCAATGTGACATATCTGCAGTGCAAAATTTCAAGTCTATCAATATACAGATATCATTATGCAGAGAGCAATTAATAAAAGGGAAGAGAAAAGAAGCCGTTGCTTGAGCAGCCACAAGCCTTTGGGGTTTCAGACAAACTGGCCGGCTCTGCCTCCAGGAATTGTACCCATAATGATGACTGTGCATCACAAGCAGACAGCATAGTCTGCAAATAGAGTTTTTAATACCAAGTAGATAAAGATGTAAAAGTATCTGACGCGGAGGAAAAAAAAAAAAAAAAAAAAAAAGGAAAAACATATAAAAGATCAATCCTTCTTTTTCCCCTTTCTGTACAATTCAACAATTGCTAATGAATTAGGAGGAGGGGCATATTGATGTACTGCTTGACTGTAACACAAAGAAGTGTAGTTAGCAAAAAGCTGCAGTGGGTAATGAACAGTATTTTAACTCGGCAGTTTAACCTCCGTGTCTGTCAGCAATGACCTTTTACCAACCCCAATGAGAGCCTGATTTCTCACTTTTGCTACTCACTGCTGGATGAGTGAATGTAGAATTTGACAGCAAGAGGTTTTACATGAAAAGGGAAGGTACTTAAAAAGCATGTTTTGTGATGATAGGCTACATTTATTCACTGTTCATTACGCTGGGTGCAGCGGCAGCGTTGGTGGATTGATTGGGTGTGAGCAGCTTGTCTTCTGGGGCAGCAAGGAGGCGTTATTGACCTGCATGGGAGCCGAGGTGGCCTCCAGATGACCCCCCTTTCACCTGGAATTGACCTTGAAAACAACCTAGGGTTCACCCCACTTTGAATAAATAGAAAAGTGTCTTAACAGCATGTGGATTATTAGAATTGACATATTGCACATTTCTCCTTTTTCAACTTTTATAGAGGTGTGTGTGTAGGGGGTGGAGGGAGACTGTTGCCTTTTAAATTTCCAGATCCAGCAGCTGCACGGCTTGGTATTTGTACAGATTTATGGCGGGAGGCAACTAGACTTTCTCCTGCTTGATGCTAAATTTTACCATTCATCATTATTGATTAGAGCCTACACTCTATGACAGAGCCCAAACCTTACTATGACAATTGCTATTTCAGTTGTTATGGGCCATAATGGGCCATAGGGATGATTTAAAAGAGCACAATAGCTATCTGTAATTACACATGAATAATCCATGAATTCTCTAGCACCGAGCTTATAATCAGACCCTAACAGCCAAGGCCGAGACATTTGTACTTGTTTCCCCTTCAGCAACTAGACCAGAAGGTACCTTTACATGTAAACTCAGTCACAACAGGCCAAAAGCAATTGTCTCCTTCTGTGTCCAATCTTGACTTTTCTTCCTGTGCTTAAAATAAATCCATTAAAGCGGAGGGTATTGAATTAATGCCCAGGGTGCAGCCCCCTAATGAACTTGACTTGGCATGGTGAGATGCCTGGAGCTGCCTTCTCACAAGTAGTTTCATTCGGTTTGTTTTGTAGACCAGACACAAAGAGCTGTTTTCACTGTTTCTAAACCCTGATGGTAGCTTGCTTCTATGACAACCTTCTACTGCATGGAAAGACAAATAAGAGAAACAGATGCAACAGCTACTCTAAAAGTCAGTGCTTAATTTTACCTTGACTTACTCAACATTGAGCATTTTCTGAATTGTTGCCCAATTTTAACTGTCTCAGTCAGTCTTGAAATATTAATAACATCGATCACAAAAGTATCTTTACTGCAGGTTAGCTGCAATTCTTTCTGAGAGTTGTTTTGATGATAACTGGGTGGTGGTATCACATAAGTAACATGAAAGTTAAGTTGACCAGATTTTTCTTAAGCAAGGCTTCCTGAATTGTAAATACTTCATTCAAAGCTCTTTGGACCAAATCCAGGTGGCCATCTGGTTGCAAAATCTCCAAAAGCACTATTTTCTTCTCAGCTCATGATCCCTGCCCCATGTCTGTCCTAGACATGTCCATGTTGGTCCCATCTAAAGAGAGTATATGTTCTCTTCAGATGGTCAAAGTGTCCCACGTATTTCTCTTTTCAGCAACGCCTGTCTCAAACTATTACCTTTCCTAATTTAGAGTTGCAGAGGGCTTTTCAAACTTTAGAAGCCAACTTTTTTGTCCCTACACATTCTAAAGCTGAATCATGGCTTGAAAATATTGTTAAATAGGCCTTGTTACACAATTAATGTATAACATATACTAAAAACAGCAGTTGCTGAATAAAATAATAACCTGTACAATTTTCTTCTGAATCATGTAAATGTTTTTGTTACTTTTTCAAATATTATTTCCTTCTAACTGATGGCATTTATCTGTACATCAAGTAAACACAAAGCAGAGGTGTGTTTTCTTTAACTGAGTCTGTACAGAATAATAATAATAGTAATAATAATAATAATAATAATAATAATAATAATAATAATAATAATAATAGTGACTTCTAATTGGTATGACATTAGAAACCCATGTAGTAGCACAGTCAGCTTCCATCTCATCTTTGTTCCTACCTCTCTATAAAGGATAAGGCAGTTTTGCCCAGAGGAAGAAATAAAAGGGAATCCTCGTTAAAAGGTACATTAACGAAAAAAAAAGAACAGCTTTATTGGGGACATGTACAGAAAGGGATGTTTGAGTAGCAAATGATAATTTACTTTTGAGGTATATTAAAAAGGTTTAATCTTACTGATCATGAGTTAAATTGGATGTTTTAATCAGTTAGTGAGTGCCAAAAATAATTATGCCAGAGTGCTTAGTCTGCAGAATGTGTACACAAAGCATATAAATCCTTTCCTTCCCCAGGGATTTCTCAGAGTAACACACAAATAAAAGACAAAAGCGATATCAAACTCATATAAATTAACATTGCAAATGATCTGAAAAATACAATAAATAACATGATTCTATCACTCTGAATTTGCCATACAGGGAACACTGTCCAACACAAATACATTCATTAATCTCCTACATCCTTACTAAACTTTTTCAGGAAACTTTCCTTCCATTTACTTTCCACAGTTCAATTGAAGGTCACCCTATGCACAAGGAAAATGTGCTGGTGTCTATGGACAGAAATCTGTTATCTTTTCTGAAATAAATGCTCAGAAACAAATTAGTTTTTTCACTTATTGCACCTCCTTATGAAGAAAAGTATCTGTCAGCATTTAGTACACATTCTAAAAGCCAAAACAATGCACCCTGATGGATCCTTATATTCAGTTTTGTAGCTCCTCATAGAAGCATGTAAAGACTTTTTTTCCTAAAAAACTCTTTTTCAACATAATACAGTCTATGCATGCCTCTGTGTGTGTGTGTGTGTGTGTCCTTATAATTACTGTAGATTGGATGCAAATTTAAATGAGATGGCAGCTGTGTAGGTGAAATGATCTTTAATCTTCATAGCTTTTGCAAAGTAATTTTGGAGCTAAATAATTTGAAGCTAATAAAACTTTTACTTGTAAAATATTAAAATATGCCCATCATATGGTACACATACTGCAAGGCTTTTTTTTGGGGGGGAACACCCAAAGTATTATTATTTATGAAATAACAGAAATACTCTTATGACACAAGTTTTTCATTCTGTATTTTCTAGTTCCTATTTTCACCCTTTCAGTGTTCTTATTCTCTCTCTCTTTTTTTTTTTGTTTTGTTTTGTTTTGTTTTGTTTTGTTTTGTTTTGTTTTTTTCTTTTTAACTAAAGAAATTTCACAGGATAATCCCATCAACATGACAATTTAAAAATTTTCCTGCATTGTTGCACTCCCTTCAGACAGGCTTTCCACATGGAAAGAGGGAGAAAAACTGACAGAAATAAGCAGTGGCCTCTGCACTGAAATTCTGAGTTGATCGTTATGACGTAATCTTGTGTCCTTTCCAGCCTGGCTGGTTTTGTCACAGGTTTTTTATTTACTGTAAAAGGTCACATACAGGGTTTGATTTCCCACTGTTCATATTTGCTCCTTGGGGGTTAACTCTACTGAAAGCAGCAGAGTTAAAATCACATTATACTTCCCTCATTCTGCTGCCATTTACACGCTTCAAAATATGTGCATAAGTATTCTACCTGCCCTGAAAGAACTGCTCATTAATAACATTCTTTTTCAAACTACATGCTCAAGGTACTTTCAGTACTTAAATATAAGTACTTAAATATAAGTCATAGGTGTAGTAATTTATACTTAAGTTCATGCCAGCACACAGAACATCCCCAAACAATTTAATTTACTTATTTCATTCATTAAAATAATTCCAAAGTAACATTTGAGATTTGGATTACTATTGTTTTCCTAATGTCATAATTATAACTGTCTTTGACCTATGTTTTGGCCAGTTTCTACTTGCACAGAGAAAAATTAAAAAAAAATAAAAATAAAAGGTGCTATAAGTCTCATCCAGATACCACCTTAAGGTTTCAGTTACCAATTAAAAACTGGCTTGTTGTATTAAAATATTAAAATGGGTGATTTTGTATGCCACATTTATTGAAATGCCTGCATATAATTAGGTGTTAGAGACAGAATTTAAGTCCTAAGTATGAACGTTCTGACTTTTCTTGCTTAAAGTAACAATTTAATTGATAAAAAACTGCTTGTGAAATTTTCTTCATAAAGTCAGTAATTACAACAAGAAAGCATCACAGAAAATACCTCAATTATCCATTTAAGGAAAACATGCTGTTGTGGATTTGCTGCTAGTTTTATTAGTAGGACTCTAAGGGGTATTTCAACTAGTGGTGTTAGAGGCTTTGAGTTTTCTGTTTCTGTGTGAACTTTCAGATGCTCAAATGACCTGATGAGGTAGTTTTATTTTCTGTAAAATGTGTCTCCTTCAATCTTCTACAGGCATAAATATCTGAGTTCTCTCTTCGACAAAACTGGGATACCTCTAATTCTGTCTATTTACACATTTGTTATTTGTCCGATAAAAAATGTTCTATATTGCCTTTAATGTCTGGTAAACTATTAAAAAAATAGAAAATTAATTGAGGTTCGATATGTGTAAAACATTAATTGTTATCTCAGATTATCCATTTGTTTCCTCAGGGCAACAGGTTTTTATTTTTTCTGCCGTTCTTAATTTCCCCAAGGATCAAGCAGGAAAACAGAAACAAAAACAAAACCACATTTAAAATACACTCATGAAAAAAATAACTACTCAGTCCTTAAGTATTCTGTCTGCACTATTGTTAACTATAGGCACAGCTTTCCCGCACAAGAGCTCACCCACTCTATGACATTTTGTTTGTTTGTTTGTTTGTTTTAAGGGTTTTTTTTTTCTTGATTTCTTTTATTTTGAGTTGGGTTTTTGTGAACTCTAGAAGGCTGAAATTTCTTTGTTGGTGTGTTTGGAGTCAGAAAAAAAGGTAAATAGACAAGAAATAAGAGGTCAAAAAATATATATATATATAAATAGAAAATATATTTTTAAAGAATTGGTAAGTGAAAGAGGCAAAGACTCACAAAAGAAAAATATTTCTGAAGCATGATGAAAATGAATGACACATTAAAATTTCTATTATTTTCCCATGTATTGAGTTACTTTAGCTTTGTCTCTGTCCCAACCTTCTTATTTGAGTATAATCTTTCATTATTTTGTCTCTCAAGATGTTTTCTACTGCGTGGCATTAAAAATGCATACTTATATACTGCAAGAAAGGAGGATAAATCTGGGAAAAGAGATTAAATTGTTGAGAAGGTAAAATAAAAATTAGAATAACCAAGAACATAGAGCAGTTGTCTTCGGAAATGGTGTGAGTTATAGAAAAAAGCTGATAGAAAAAAAAATATGGTGGGAAACTGGATGATGGAAAGTAAACCCAGAGAAGGAAGAAGACCTAGAGATGGAAGAAGACCTAGAGAAGCATGAAAAAGTAAAAAATAATAATTTAAAAAAAAAATACAGAAATATAGTAATGACTTGAAACTAAAATGGTAAACAGAAAAAGTAAAAAGAACTTAAATAAACTTAAATTGGTTCTAAATGCATTGTTCATTTTTAATACTTGCCTGAAAATGGGAAGAGAGCTAGAATCCAGAATTCTTGCTTGAGGTGTAGCATGACAGAGGGGAAATAGTAACAATATCCATCTCCCTGTCAATGTCTGGCTTTAAGATCTTACAAACAGTTGCAGTTTGAGTGTTTTGTATGAAGGGAATACCACTTTTCTTCATTCACTCATGGGATTGTTCAGTTCTGAAATGACTGCAAGGGTTTTGAGCCAAATCCCACTGAAAGAACCAAGTGAACAATTCATAAGACCTTGAAGTTCTATGCAATTATGCCAAGATATTTAAAACAAACATGGCTGTGCATCTTGTGGTTGTACATGTGAGAGAAAGAGGAAGAGGCAATTACTGTGTATAAACTTGCACACCATTCCTAATACAACTAAGCATCAAAGAAACATATTTTAATATAAAAAGTAATTATTTCAGTCTCAGTTTTTGCCAGTCCCACACCCCATGTCAGCTACTTACACCCAAAGCAATATCTTGTTTCCAAGGACACAGAATTGTCTTTGTTCTTTGGTGGGAAATTTCTGCATTTTGAGGGATTTCTAATAGAAAGTATGAGTTTCCTTTTTATTAAAAAAGTACAGTTTTTCACACTTCATGGGCATAATTTCAGTGACAGTGGGGAAAGGAAACTCCCAGTATTCCAGAGTGTGCTGGGAAAGTTAATTTACTTGGCTAGTATCTTTCTGATAAGTCTGCTGTTATCAAAGGTATTTTTGTTGGAATAAAAACTTTCTCCTGTGTCGTACCTCATCATCCTGCTTGACAGGCCAGTGGAACCATAAGGCTGCTGGTCTGTTGCTGTGGAAATGAATGGGATCATAAATGACACCTTTTGATCTCACTGCAGGTTGACATGGGATAGCCTGATAGATCTTCTTAAGCTGTTGCAATGGACAGTACAACATGCTTATGTGATATGAGTAACCGTGTGCATTGTATTGCAGATTAAGACATTAAAAGTGTAGACAAGTATTGTCAAATATTTTCAAATATTATTCCCTCACACATATCACTCCCCCTCCCACTCATTTCATTTTTTTTTTTTTCCTGCATCAGGCTAAGATAAGCATACAGTCTCTTGTCCCTAGTGCTATAGCTGCTTTATTTATGTGAGGAATTAATATATACTTGCCTAGCCTTAACTAATATATGCAATTGAGTACACACGTCTGCACACATTGGATATTCTTATTTTTATTCTTTTTTTTTTTTATACCCTCTTTTGCTAGCTTTCTTTACTCCTACAACTTACAAAGGCAAATGGAATATTATTAATTGTGCTTGGGTTCCAAACTACTCTCATTACCAGAGTTCTGTTTTCACTTTAACAGTGGAATTCATAACATTCCTAATGCCCAATGTATTTTTTATATGAATTTCTCTGTTTTGAATATGACTGAAGACCATATATTCTGTTCTGGCTTCTAGGTATAATTGAAATCCTTTGCTCTGGCTTCAGCACCACACGAATCTAACTTATGTGAAAAACATAGTCACTCTCAAAAGACGTGATTGCTATCACTGGGCACTAGTGCTGGATTAAGACTTAGATGAAGACTTCTTGCAGACAGCATATTGGTCTTGTGATAAATTTGTGCCCAACAGCTTCTAAGCAGATGTTCTGCAGCAGCTTGTACCCTCTTAACTTTTATAATAAATCATATTATTTCTGCATATAATGGGTTGTAATGAGAACTTTAGACCCAAATATATAAACCTTAAGGATCAGACAGATGTCTAGTACAATAACACATAATCTTTTAGTCAGAAGGGGGATAGAATTGACTTTCTGTCCATAGGTTTTTGATTATGCATTACTGTTACTTCAGATGTGTATAAGTGGTGTACTCCTAAAAATCCATTTTTCTCCCATTTTCTTTGTTCCTTTTCATATTTATGCAGTTTCTGATTTTGGCTCAGCCTTGAAAAAAATCAATTTAACTTGATATAGAGTAATAATTACATTTCAGACTGACTTCATAGTCTTCTTTCAGAACAGTATTGAGATTAAGCCTGAGCAAGAGATGGAGGCTCTTGGATCAAAATAAGAGTTGCTGAACAACATCACATCTGATGGATCATAAACTCACCATCCTAGAGGATATTGATCAAAGTATCAGAGTCCAGATTTGTCAATTGTCAATCTACTTGTAGATGACTGAGGTAAGATCATCAATCACTGGTTCTTTATCAAGTGATAGGGTAAGAGGCACAGTAGCTGACAGACAACATCACAGGGCATTTCTTTATTTTACTGAACAAGGAGGAAGCATGCCAGATAGGAATTTGCAAGGCAGCTAACTATGTAAAATTATATTTTTTGAAGATATCAACTGACTATAGGCTTTTCAAAGTGATTTTGAAATGAATCTTTATATACTTCTTTCTTGCATGATAATTTACAGATGCAAGCACTACAGAGTGAGTATAAAATAAAACTTTTATTAGAAGCATAAATGTTTTTGGCAATTTATGAAAGAAGCAAAATAAAAATTTGTATCTAGAATGTTTAGTGTGGAAACAATGGTCTTCTTGATAATTCTGTTATATCTTCTAATGGCAATGAAGATAAAAAGACAAGAAAGGTTTACTTACTTACTTGTAAACTAAGTTAGTATATTGTAGTAATAGTTGCAGGCTTTGTTAATGTTTTATTAAAGCTTTATTAATGCTTTGATTTTGACCACCAGACCTGCCTCCTTATCAATTGGAATGAGAGCAATCTCATACATAGCTAGAAAAATAAATAAATAAATAAATGGACAGGTAGATAAATAAATAAATAGATAGATAAATAAATAAGTAAAAATCTGTTTCTGAGAATATTGCTTTGAAATTTCTTGTTTTCCAGGTTATTGTTGAGGGAGAATTAGAATAAATAGAAACCAACAAAAATCTCCTTGAAGGGCCCCTTCTAAAGCCTGAGCTCACTCATAAACTGTTGACAGTTCTGTATACCAAAGCACCGCAGATGTCATATTTCTGAAGTGCTGGGAAATTGCAAGATTAGGTGTTATGACTAAGGAAACTGAAGTAAGAAAAACAAAGTAATCACTGGTTGTTTTTGAACTAATTTTTATATATATATATATATATATATATATTTGTTACTGGGTCTTCATCCCAAAACTTTTCATCTTTTTTTTTTTTTTTTTCCTCCAATCACCTGGATTATTTGACATCTTTTAAGTGATTTTATCAATGTTGTTGTATAAATATCAGGCATTGATGTGAATTTCATCTGACAGCAGGTGTGTGTTTTAGGGAAGATTAGTTAAGATTTAAATTTGTATTTTAAAAGAATCAAATGCATATCATGTTCTGTTTTATGTGTAACCATTATATGTAATGTGGTACTGATAGTAAAAATGGGATTTAGCAGTGCTATAGGTAATACTTTACAAGTGATAATAGGTGCTATCTGTGGATTTTTAAGACTGATATCAAAACAGTTTAAGTAAATCCTCTAAATTGTTTCCAGAGTGTCATTAGATAAATGTTAGCAATCCCTGGTATATACCGAATAGGCAGTTTTGGACGTTTGTTGTTACAGATTGGCTTTTTTTCTGCTTTCTTCTCAAATGGTTTACCTAAACATTGTTAACAACACAATCACCTGCAACATTGGGTACATCCTGTGTTTTGGATATGAACATCAGTGCATGCCATTTTTTGAAGGTGAGATATTGACTGTTGAACTGTCAAGTAAAAGACAGTGGGACAAAGAGGCAGGTTTTAACTTCCTGATGAAAATTTGTCTTTTAAATGTAGAACATCTTAAAAATGTAAAAAAAAATATATAATCATACAATTATAGAATCACAGACATCTTGGGTTGTAAGGTACCTTAAAGACCATCCAGTTCCAACTCTCCCCTGCCATAGGCAGGGATGCCACCCACTACACCAGGGCCTCATGCAGCCTGGCCTTGAACACCTCTATGGATAGACCATCCAGAACTTCTCCGGGCAACAACCTGTGCCAGTGCCTCTCCATCCTCAGAGTAAATGCAACACCTTAATGGAGAATTTCCATGACTTGTGGCAACTCTTAGGTGAGATAATCCATTCACAAAGACCTGAGAGAAGAAAATGCTCTTCTGAAATTCTGGAAAAAAGCTTGCCCAGGTCAATGCAAGCATGGGGTAAAAAATACTGCAAAGTAATCTACACAAATAAATCTGCCAATATTTGGTTTCTCGGTATGATTCAGAGGGAGCTTGTGCATATAAACAAGTATGGGGAGGTTACAGAACTTTGCTAAGTTTTACTTACTGATACATTCAATGATACATTCAAAATCAATGTCATAACTAAAAAAAAAAAAAAAAAGTCGAGTAGAGAGGCATGCCAAATATGCACTAAATTGAGCACATATTTCAGTCTCTTCACACTAGTATCCTATGCATTGCAATGTGTTATATACAGATTCCAGAAAGGATTATGAGAGAGTTTGGGCAGAAGCCTCTCTTCATTAACCAGTAATGTTAACCATTGTAGGTCTCATCACACCTCTGAGCTACGAAGACATTTTTAAGAGACTGAGTCCAGCCTTCAGACTCAGCACTGAGTTCCCTAGGACCAAGCTCTGCCAGCCTTCCCCAGCCTCTTACCACTCAAAAAAAGGTTTAGCAATGGCACATTGAACTTCATTACAAGCTGTGGGTTGGGCCTGTGTAGATCTAAAAACAGATGGAGAGGCGAAAAAGAAGATAGAATCCACCTTTTTTTTGCCTCCACTAAGTCACTCATTGCACGGGAGGGTTTCAGTTTCTCTGCAGAGTAGTTGGTCTGTTTTAGCACCTTTCCCAGTAGCTTTCATTCCTTGTTAGAGTTTCTGCTAATCGCCTCCCAAACAGCGATATTTAGGTAGTGATAATTTGTCTGGGTTTACTAATTTTAGAATAGGTATTAGGATGT
Organism: Aythya ferina; assembly: GCF_964211825.1. Classification (NCBI taxonomy): domain Eukaryota; kingdom Metazoa; phylum Chordata; class Aves; order Anseriformes; family Anatidae; genus Aythya; species Aythya ferina. Next base: position 82,638,708 of record NC_140299.1, read on the forward strand.
GCTTCTGCTACCTTCTGAACATGCAGCTGTCCTTGTTTAAAAACTAGGGTTTTTTGTTTGTTTGTTTGTTTGTTTTTTGACCAAGACCTGGGCAAATTTCTAACTGCCTCCTTGTTGTGTTTCTACCTGCTCATGAGTATTGGGGGTGGAAAGTGACCTTGCTGTCCTGTTATAATACATTTCCTGAATCTGTTTGGGAGTTATTATTATCTCAATGAAGAGAATATTGCTGGAATCAAATGAACTAGTTTTAACTGCAGTCTTATTTTCATATTTTAGCCAACAGCTGGCTGACACTTTCCACAAGTTTTTTCTATATTCAGCTGTAGTAAAACATAGTTTGACACAGCATACTCTGAGTCAAATCTCATATAACCAGAATTCCAGTGCTTTGAATTTTGTTTTATAACTGATCAGAAATTTCATGTCTTTGAGAGGATAATTTTAAGAAGAGTTGCTATATTCCTCCAAAGAATATTTTAAGTACATGCTTGTTTCATTCTGCAGGTTTCAGAACTTGTAACACAACGGACATTTCAGAATCACATTGACAATAAGTGTCTTTAGGTAAAACATTGGAATTATATTTTTGGCTCTTCATTTTGAGTGATTTTATAGCAAGGTGTCATTCATGAATATGATACTTTTGCAAAGAAGCACATCCCCCACAACTGTTAAATGATCAAAACAGACCAATTATGGAGAACTGAAAACTATGACTTTTCTCTTTGCCTCTGGCTACCCCTCAAGTATGATACTTCTGAATACTTGTTCTGCATCTTTACAAGTTTTTTTTTTGTATCAGTTTCCAAAATTGTCAGAAAGAAAAAAAAAAAATAGTAGCATGTGCACTTACACTCTGAATCATGATCCACAATATTTGCTACTCTGCTAAATGTAACCTAAGTATAACTACCATCTTTCAGCATATGGCTTAAATTAAAATGGTATTTCCATTATCTTAATACCACTATTTGTTTTTTAATGGTTGCTGTAGTCACATATTTCTAAGAATGTTTTTTGAAGTTCTGTACTCAGCAATGGAAATATTTTAAATTATTTACTTCAGATACATTGATAAAAGCTTTCATGCTGAAACACATACGTATTTTCTAACCCAGTCTTCTTTGTTTCACCACATGAAGAACACTAAATAAATGCAAACTGCTTGTTCCATCCCAAGTAATGAATAATTCCTGCAGCACAAGGAACCTCCAAACAGGCACCCAGGGAATATTATGGAGTGTGGAGAAAAATCTGTATTTTATAATGATCCAGGTAAAGGAAGAGTCCCTTCAGGTGCTTTGCTTTAAACTTTGTCCTAGCTGTGGACAAAACAGTATAAATCCAGCCTGGATGATCCAAGTGTCTCAGACTTTCACATAATTAGTATGTCAAATGTTACTGGCTTGTAACAATTGTGTTACATTAACACAATTAGCTACAGCTCTGAGTTAAGTTGACATAGTAACAATTTTTTGAAGGTTTTATGGGATGAAAAGATCCCAAAAGAAATACTTTCCCAGGCTCCTTATTTTGGCATAGTTATCAAGTCAAGTGTGGCTGGGGGAGAAGGTTTCAGTGTGAGTCATTACTCTGAAAAAAATTGGTAAGTATCTCATATGAAACCCACATCCAATTCATCCTTTCAGGCAGTCTGATTATTGTTTCAGTTTTTTAGTGTAATTACTTGATCCTTTTTGTTGTTTTAGTAAGTCATACCCCTCATATCTTTACTGAAATTACTGTGCAAGTAAATCAAAAGAATCCAGGAGACTTTTCAGATATTTCTGCAAAATGTCCTGCATTCTCAGTGGAGAACACAGCATCTTTCATAAAGCACTTGCCACAATGTGTACCTTCCCTGTTTATTTTTCTTCAGCCACTAAGGGAATGAAAAAACATGACTGGGACTTTAACAGGTCTAGCATGTCTGCCAGACTTAATTTAATTCTTTAACATATATCTGTTTTTCCAGAAGCATTTACCAGGTACCCCAATGGCTACTGGACCATACTGGGGATCATGCTTGGGAAAAGGGAGGCTCCATGTTTTGGGGAAGCATGAGAACAACTGATAGCCCCAAAGCTGTAGCCCTACATCTGCTGAAGCACAAGTCATTTCAGTAATTTTTGAAGTCAGTAACTTTAAGCCTCAAAGACACTTGTTCTCACATATATATATATATATATAATATTTTTTTTTCCTCCAGTGCACCCTTTCTGTAAACTCTGAATCTGCTTTAAATTTATTCTGAAGTCTCTGGATTAAGTTTAATGTTGTTGTAAGATTTCATTTAGGCTTAAGAGTGTTTCTCTTGGTTTTGTTTTCTGTTTCCTTGGATCCTCCATTTGATTTTAAGATATAGTTAATTTTTTATTATTTTTTTTTAACGTTTTGCTATTTATTTAACAAGAGTTCTCCTAGTCAGAAAGCTAATTTAAATGGAAATGTTAAAGGTAGACTGGAAGTAAAGTGAGAGGAAATACAAAAAGAAAGTCCATCACTTACAAAAGAGTCATAGCAAAATAATTCCAGCTTGCCTGATTTTCTTCAAGCTATTTTCCCTGCTATGAGAGGTGTTTAGCCCACTCCATTCCCCTATACTTAATTATGTTCACAACAGCTTGCAGAAATTAACTTCTTTAATAAATGAAATAAAATATTGTGAGCCATCCTTCCAACTTAAGTTACTGTCTGACTGCACACCAAAAACCAATAAACTTGGCAGTTTTCTTCTATTGTTCATGTGCCAACAAGAAGGCTACAACAAAAGAAATTTTAATTTCATATTTTTGTTCGTAACTGGTTACTGCCAAAAATTTATGTTTTGTTTGTTTGTTTGTTTGTTGTTGTTGTTTTTTTAAAGAAGGAACATAATTATATGGTCCTCCTTATGTTCTTATGTGTTTCCTAAAAGCCAAGACTAAGTAACACACCCACTTTCTACTCAACTGATGTTTCTTTAGGGCTCTGCAACACAGGATTCCTCCTGAACTCACAGTCTTATGGTTGACTTGTAAATAAGGGAGTTTGCTAAAAGCTACCATTAGAACTGCATCTGCAAAGAAAAACACCTAACATAAGTATAAACCTCATCTTCTGCCTGGAAAAATTATGGAAAAGACCATCCAGGAAGCAATGTCTAAGCACATTCAAGACAAAGAGGTGATCTGAGACAGCCAGTATGGCTTTACCAAGGGTAAATTGTGCCTGACCAATCTGGTGGCTTTCTAAAATTGAGTGACTACATGCATTGACAAAGGAAGATCAACCGATGTCACCTACCTGGACTTCTGCCAGGCCTTTGACATGGTCCCATATGACATCCTGATCTCTATATTGGAGAGATATGGATTTGTTGGGTGGACTATTTAGTGGATAAGGAGCTGGCTTGAAGGTCACACCCAGAGAGTGGTGAACAATGGATCTAAGTATAAGTGGAGGCTGGCAACAGGTGGTGAACCACAGGGGTCTGTCCTCAGACTGGTACTGTTTAATATCTTCAATGACAGATAGTGGAATCGAGTGCACGTTCAGCAGGTTCACAGATGACACCAAGGTGCAGTTGATACAACAGAGGGAAGGGATGCCATCCAAAGGATGAGAAGGCTTGAGAAGTGTGCCCACATGAACATAAAGAGGTTCAAGTCAAATGCAAGGTGCTCTACCTGTGCTGGGGCAATCCCAGGCATGAGTACAGACTAGGAGAAGAACTTTTTGAGAGCAGTCCTACAAAGAATGACTTGGGGGTTCTGGTGGACAAAAAGCTCGACATGAGTTGGCAGTGCACACTTGCAGCCCAGAAGTCCATCTGCAACCTGGGCTGTATTAAAAGAGAAGTGGCCATCAGGTCTAGGGAGGTGATTATTCTCCTCTACTCGGCCCTGTTGAGGCCACATTTGGAGTACTGCATCCAGGTCTGGAGCCCCCACCACAAGAAGGATGTGGGGCTGTTACAGGAGGTCCAGAGGAGGGCCACAAGGGGCTGGAGCACCCCTTATATAAAGATAGACTGAGAGAGATGGGGCTGTTCAGCCTACAGAAGAAAAGGCTCTAGCCTTCCAATACTTAAAGGGGTCTTATATAAAGGATGTAGAAGGACTCTTTGCTCGGGTAGATAATGATAGGACAAGGGGGGTGGGAGTTCAAACTAAAAGAGGAAAGACTTAGATTAGAGGCTAGAAGGAAATTTTTCACAGAGAGGGTGTTGAGGCAATGGAACAGGTTGCCCAGGGAACTTGTGGATGCCCCATCCCTGGAGATGCTCAAGATTAGATTAGATGTGGCCCTGAGCAACCTGATCTAGTGTGTGGCATCCCAGCCTATGGCAGTTGGATTAGAACTAGATTATCCATGAGGTTCCTTCCAACCCAGGCGATTCTAAAATTCTATAATCTACGTTATACAGAAATCTAATGGCAGTAATACCTCTCTCTCTATGAATAGGATATATAAATATTATATAAATATTATATATATATATATATAAACAAGAGAAAAAAAAAAAACAGAGCTAAGGAGTGAGATGGGTAGGCTGAGATCAGTGAAGGCCCTCAGTGCATTTTGGCACTGCACAGAAAGTTCAGCTTGCACTCCTAAACTGTGATGCCCATTTTTTGAACATGTACCACTTGCAAGAGATAGAGGAACTGACTGATGAAAGTCTGTCCAGTCACCTTCCTCCCCAAAAGCAGCAGAAGTATACTTCTGCAACTGCAGACTATCTTTCTGCACTGTTGCTACTTATAATCCTTATAGAAGTGTGAGGTTCTTAACTGAAGAGTGAGCATAACCTAATTTAATTAGCTGGCCACAACTTTTACAGTTCCTTTAAAGTAAATTTTTGAACCAATGTTGCAGACTACATTTATAATAAATCACACACATCCCCATCTAGGTGGCAGAGACTGTCTGGACCACTGACAAAATCATGCCATCTGGGCCATGTCAAAGCCTCTTTTTGCAGGATGAGTCTGGCTGCAGAAGAAAGTTCCCACGTGTTTCCTTCTTCTTCTAGTACTCATGCAGTAACTGTTGTACACAAACAGTAAGTATCAAAGACTAGATGGGAAAAATAGACACATGCGTATTTGACAGGAAAAATAAATCCTTCCGGTACCTGTGTTTTTGTGTTCTTTAAAGAACAGAGCTACATGTGAATGCACCAGGCCAAGTCTTCTTTGGCTCCAAACAACTCGTGGTTTCTTCAAGGACTGTTCCGACCCATTATATAGCACCTTGATGTCTTTTTCAGCAGGCAGCAATATTACAGGTGAGTGAACTCCAAAGAGCTGTGAAGTTATGAAATATTGGATGTGTTTGATTATCCCTCCCTCTCTTTTCATATTAATCTTTGTTGTTGTTGTTGTTGTTATTGTTGTTTTTTCCCTTAGGGTTTACTTTTCCCCAGAACTCTTCCAGCAAAATTATTACCCAGATTTCCTTGGAAGACGGTTTTTTCTGTCAAACAAACTCTCTTTCAAAGATTCTGTTAAAAATAAATAAAAAATAATAATAATAATAAAATCAAAACTGTACTAACAGATACAGACATGGTGCAATTTTTGTGGAAATGTGTTTTCTTTAATCAGTGCTTTTACATTCACTGGAAATAAAAAATCTGTTTACTACGCTGGGGGAATTAAGCTCTGAAGAGATTGTTTTAGTTCTCTTTGTTTATGATGATTTGTTAGCTCTTGACTGCAGAAATAATTTTGTTGTTTACATTAATCTATGGTGGCAGTATTAACTTCACATCATACATAAATATAATTATTGATCATTACCAGCTGTAATTCAGTGTTAGAATTACAGATTTACATAATTGTGCTATTAAGTGTAAACTTGAACTTCATATCTGGGGTCACAAATAACTGGAGGCAGTAGAAACAGAAAATTCTGATTATATGTCATTCATATTTTAATACATGCTGTTGCAATTTTGATCAGTGTTAATGTAAATATTTTTATGTACTATGCAGCAATGAGATGCTAATGGCTAGAAATTACAGCAATATTGATCTAGCTAATAAAATGGAATGCATTAGTAAGAGAGAATATTTATTATCTGCTTCAAAAATTACTATACATCATCTGCCCAAGGAAAATTTCCTCCATCAAAGTTTGAGATGACATTTTTGCTGGAAATGGTATGAAGCTCTTCTTAACTAAAAATCCAACACAGTCACAGGCTATCTTGTTTTTATTACTTTATTTTATTTTATTTTTTATTATTTTATTTTATTTTTTTTTTTTTTTGCCTGCAGCTTTTCCACTGATAAAGAGTCACGGGGGGAACAAGCTGTATAAAGGAACTCACTTCTGTAATATGTGCTCTTTTCCTCCTCATGTGATCTGCATATAAAAAGATACTCCAGACTGATCTGTCAGTACAATGAGCATTGTCCAAAAGCATTAGGGGGATGTGTGTGCACATCTACCTGTGCAGTCACCTTCCTAATCATCTAATGTTAGAACCGTGAACTCAATTTTGCCCTTATGCACACTGCAGTGAGAGGTCTTATGGGACACACAGCTGCACTGGCTCTTCCGGTGTACATGTAGCACAAATGACAAAACTGCACATCAAAATCATTTGGACTGATTAGTATTTTGTGAAGAATCACCTGGCTAAGTAGAAAAGATAGTATAACAGAAGGATTTGTGCATCACCAAACCAGGTTACTCAAACTCGAAGACTTTCACAGATTACCATGTTTTATTATTTGGGAAACAAACCACAATCAAGACATTTGGTAACCCAAGCAACTGGAGCACACAGAATCACACAGAATCACAGAATTTCTAGGTTGGAAGAGACCTCAAGATCATCGAGTCCAACCTCTGACCTAACGCTAACAGTCCCCACTAAACCATATCCCTAAGCTCTACATCTAAACGTCTTTTGAAGACTTCCAGGGATGGTGACTCCACCACTTCCCTGGGCAGCCTGTTTCAATGCCTAACAACCCTTTCGGTAAAGAAGTTCTTCCTAACATCTAACCTAAAACTCCCCTGGCGCAACTTAAGCCCATTCCCCCTCGTCCTGTCACCAGGCACATGGGAGAACAGACCAACCCCCACCTCGCTACAGCCTCCCTTGAGGTACCTATAGAGAGTGATAAGGTCGCCCCTGAGCCTCCTCTTCTCCAGGCTGAACAAGCCCAGCTCCCTCAGCCGCTCCTCGTAGGACTTGTTCTCCAGGCCCCTCACCAGCTTCGTCGCCCTTCTCTGCACCCACTCAAGCACCTTGATGTCCTTCTTGTAGCGAGGAGCCCAAAACTGAACACAGTACTCGAGGTGCAGCCTCGAGTACGCTGAGTACAGGGGGACGATCACCTCCCTAGCCCTGCTGGTCACACTGCTTCTGATACAAGCCAGGATGCCGTTGGCCTTCTTGGCCACCTGAGCACACTGCTGGCTCATATTCAGCTGACTGTCCACCATCACTCCCAGGTCCTTCTCTGCCTGGCAGCTCTCCAACCATTCCTCTCCCAGCCTGTAGCTCTGCTTGGGGTTATTGCGCCCCAGGTGCAGTACCCGGCACTTGGCCTTGTTGAACTTCATGCAGTTGACCTCAGCCCATCGGTGCAGCCTATCCAGATCCTCCTGCAGAGCTTTCCTACCCTCAAGCAGATCGACACACGCACCTAGCTTGGTGTCATCTGCGAATTTACTGAGGGTGCACTCAATGCCCTCGTCCAGATCATCGATGAAGATATTAAAGATGACCGGCCCCAGCACCGAGCCCTGGGGGACGCCACTAGTGACTGGCCTCCAACTGGACTTCCAAGCAAGTTCTGGTCTTCCACAAGGAGTGATTAACTTGTTTTAATTTGCAGCTTTTATGCTAAATAGAATGAGAGAACAACAACAACAAAACTATGCTGAAGTGAACACTTGCTGGCAAAAGAGATGGACCCCATCCAAAGAAATGAGCATGACTTTTTCCATCTGACAATGCCATGAATTTGTGGTTAATCCAAAATGCACCATTAATATACAATATAAAACATTTAAGACTACTCAGTGAAACTAATGAGGAAAGCACTCAACTTCTCTGGAAAAGAGAATACGTTAAAATTTTGGACAGGTTCTTCACTTTGTATTTTTTTATGCAAAATATGTAAATAAAATACAACAAACTGGTAGAGTTAGATGGTTTTTTGTTTGTTTGTTTGTTTGTTTTCTCTGTGGTTATCTACTCTAATCCTTATTGGATCATATTTATGCTGACCAGTGCACTGAGTGCCTAAGAGTGCCTAAGATCTGACATTGCTAACAATAATCAGCCTGTATGTTAGATGTTTAAACTGAATGGTAAAACCAGGATCTTCATGAGTTTAGAAAATGGGTTTGTGGTAGGGCTGTGAGAAAATTGTGTTTGATTTTGAAAGAGGCAGATGGTCTTTTTGTGTTAAGTTCTCATTATTATAGATCTGTGGGAAATAATGTCCCAGTTTTAATAAACTGATACATGACTCCTGTTAGTATTAGGAATTAGGACATTTTTGTTTGTTTGATTGATTTAATGAAAAGGATCCTGCAAGCTTTGAGTGTATTAATTTGTAAATATTTTCAGTACCAATATGAGTACAAAATATTTTTTGCATTAAATATTAAGTATAACATATATAATGAATTTTCAGGACATTGGATGAAAATTTTGGATGACAATTAACTAACCATTTCCTGTTTCATTCTATAGAAGAATTGTTAGTCCTGTGTATATCCTTGTTTTCTGATCCATAGGAAACCATGAGGGCTGTTCCACATTCTACTGTATGATTGTATATAATTTTTATAATATTTCATTTACAAATTCAAATATTTCAATTATAAATTCAAGCTTTTAATTACTCTGAATCTTCATGAGGCATAATAGAAACTACCCTCATGCAATTTTACTTAATCTGAAACATGTCTGAAAAACCTGTCCTCTGTTTCTTTAAAGGCACTTTTCAGATCCACAAAAAGACAGTGAAAAAGTTATGCTCACCCTTCATCTAATTTTAGAGCTTAGACAGCAGACTAGGATAGTGAAATATAATACAGAAATATGTTACTTTTTAATAAAATTTATTCTTGCATTATTTCAAGTAATACCAGAAACAAATCTTGAACACTCATGGTAGTTCCCACCAGCCATCTACTTGTTTTGTGATCTGGAAAATACAATTATAAGGAGAACAGAGATAGTAAAGGTATTGCAAAACATGTCTGTCTCCTAGTGAAAGCTGTAAAAAAAATAAAAATAAAAAAGTAAAAAAAAAAAAGTAAAAAAAAAGTAAAAGGAAGAAAGGAAGGAAGGAAGGAAGGAAGGAAGGAAGGAAGGAAGAAAGGAGATGCACGGTAGAGATAATTTGAGAATTAGGGATAATTTTAAAGAACAACAACCCAAAGCATCTGAAATAGGTGTAAGACGTGATTATTTCAACAGAATTTTCTACTATAATTTGCAGAGGAACACATATGCATGATGGAAAATAGTACAAAGAGCCATGCTGGAGTAGGGAAGCTACAATCCTGAGACAGAGATGCATCATTCTTCAGTAGAGCTTTTAGACTGTGTATATAATTTAAGAATAAGTACGTATTTCTTTCCAAAGTTGTTTTCAAATTTATTCATAATACTGGATAACATACTATTTTGAAAGACCTCATGTTGCATGAAAAACTAAGAGTACCTCTGGTTGCCTCACTTGTACCTCCATATAATACTATTTTACAAAATCTGTCTACTGTGCTTCCAAAATTCAAATTCAATTAAATTTCTGGAAAAAATATTTTGTATAGTTTGTTTGTTTATTTATTTATTTATTTATTTATTTTGAGCAACAGAAATGTAGTTCATGAAACCATCTTACTGAGACAAAATGAGTACATTCAAATGTTTAAACTATAAATACTGGAAGGTGCTGCTAAAGAAATTTCCTAACATTGCCAGGTTTCACCTCCATAAAGGCTCAGAAATTGTTGTGAGTTGTGCCATGCCTAAAAGGCATCAAAAAGCAAGCAAACAATCAAACAAAAAAACAGCAAAAATGCAAGTCTTAAATGGTTGATGATGATTCATACATTTAAATGGGATCAGATTTCTCAAGTTTAAATATCTGTTGCGAATAGGTGATTTATGTTGTTCCTGGCAGATTCAGGGTAGTGAACGGCCCTCTCCAAAAGATGATTTTTTCTCTTCTTATGTGTACTGCATTGTAGATATTTATGGTGCTCATAAAATTAACACAATTATGGTACTTGAAATTATTCATTCTCCTACAGCAGTTTAAGGATATAAGAATTTTCTTGTGATCATTCTTTCCCAGGTTTCTTTATCTTCTCACCTAAGGAGATTTCCTTATGCTGGTTTTGTTTTCTTCCACAAACTGGACTGTGAAGAAAATATTATTTTTAAAAATCTTATGAAATTGATATTCCACGACACACCAACAAGACTCTAATAATTGTCCTATGGGACATAATTCCATGTCTTTTTACAAAGTTCAGTACATCTATGTACATGTGAACATAACATCTGAATTTATGCATCTGGAAAGAGGAGCCCCCTTGAAATTATGTAAGTAACATCAAATAACAGGAAAAAATAAGTAGCCCTTTTCAAGTATTGTCATTACTGATTGTGATATGACCTATTGATCACAAATTGAGATGATTGTGGTGAAAAAAGGGCTGGAATTTAGTTTAATACACCCTACTCATGAACTGTAATAATCTGTAAATATTTTAGGGGATACTAGAAAAGGTTGTTTCCTTTTTGATATGCTATGAAATATATACACGTATAAATGCATGACTACATCTGTAAAGCCTACATGTGTATATTCATTTAACTAATATTTTCTCCAAATGTCAAAGATAATTTAACAACATATTTTTTAAAACCATGACTTTTCACCAGCCAATTCAATATTTTACATGAAGCATAACTTGTGTATAAATTGGTTTTGAATATATATTATATACCTCATGTTACATAGTGCATCTTTCCTTCTATGTGTATCTTTTAGCCTGTAGCTTCCATTCTGATTGCAGTATCTGGGCTTCTTAGCACAAAGAATTTTATCTTTTATCTTCTGCAGTCTTGTTTACTTAGAAATAATAACTATTTTTATTTTATTGAGCATGTAAATCTGCAGAAAATATAACAAGAATGCTGCATTTAACTGATTATTTCATGTCATAATTGTTTCAAGATGTTTTCACTGTAGTAATAAGAATGGTACAGCTTGTTGCATTTCTCTTCCTCATGGGTTTACCGCTAGCTCAAACATGTGTCAAACAGCTATCTGCAGTAGTGTCCTATGACATGTAGTCAATATCACAAATGTCTAGAGCTCCAGCAATAATTTTGTGTTCTCTCCATTGCTCACCCACAAAATACGGCACTGCTGCATCGTCTTCAATCTGCTTCCTACACACCTTTTTATATATTTATTTATTTATTTATAAATAAAATAAATATTTAATAGAGAGTTCCTTTGGTCCTTCCTCATCCATTTATTTTGGGAAGAAAATAATTTAGATGAATTTCAAAAGAGCATCTAAATGAGAAATAGCCAGCGATATAAATTGTATTACAGGAATATTAGCTACAAATTAAATAAGAAAGATCAGATCTGAGATAGCTTCCTTTGCTTTCAGAAAAGAGGAGATGATAACATCAAACAAACCAGCTTTGTTGAAACTTCTCTGCAGTGTCCTTCTGTCCATTTGAGATTAAGAGGTTCCTTGTGTTTTTCTTATACAAAAATGTCTGAGAGAATAAAAGCAATCATTATATATTCTATACAAAGAACAACATGTTTCCATAGTTCTAACAAAAACTGCAACTTTTATTGAGATAAACAGTCTCAGGAACTTTATTTCTTTGTATTGATAATTTCTACCTGATATTTTTTTATTAATGTACTAAGCAAAATAATCACAGAATCACAGAATTTTCTAGGTTGGAAGAGACCTCAAGGTCATCGAGTCCAACCTCCAACCTAACGCTAACAGCCCTCCACTAAACCATATCCCTAAGCTCTACATCTAAGCGTCTTTTGAAGACTTCCAGGGATGGTGACTCCACCACTTCCCTGGGCAGCCTGTTCCAACGGGAACAGGCTGCCCATTATATAATAATTTAAAAATTGAAAAAAAAAAAAAAGTTTTATGCTCTTGGAAAAAAAAAAAAAAAAGAAAGAAAAAAGAAAAAGTACTTATTAGAAGTGTGTTATATATTTTCCATATTTTTGTACAAAGTAATGTCTGCATCTTAATATTAATGTTTGATGTTTTTCTGTTGCATGAAGACATAAGCTTCACTCAATTTCTTTTTTCCCGTCTGATTTTGTGGTTTTGTTTGCTTGCCAGACTTTAGAACGGGCATCTTAGAAACTTAGGGAAAAATAAATAAATAAATAAATAAATAAATTTGTTCTTGATGTTAATTCTAACATTAGGTCAGTATTTTACACATCTGTTCACACTTTATAAAATCAAAGTTTCTCTTCTGATAGGAACAATGCATTTTAAGCCTACATTTTCCTGAAGATTTAGACATGTGAATCAGTGCTCAGAAGATTTCCAACATGAAATCCAACACAATAGCTCAAAGTGAAAGGTGAAAGGTCACACAAAGCTTAAAATGTAGAGAAACAGAAACTTTAGAAATAGACTCCTGGAAATGAGCTAAATAGAACAGAATTAACAGAAAAACAATGAAAAACAGTTTATATGGAAATATACAGTTCAGATTTTGAATCCAATAATTGATTAAAGCATGACTAATTTCTTTGTATGTATTAGTCCTACCACTTGGCATCCAAATGCGTACTGCATACTTATTCTTGAGATGCAGGAGGAAAGGAAGCCTGTTTTTTTTGTTGTTGTTGTTTGTTTGTTTGTTTTGTTTTGTTTTTTGCTTAATTGTTTGTTTTTGCTATAGAATATATAAGCCCACTAACTCTGATAGTAATATTTTCAGGCTTAGACAGACTCAGTTCCTTATCCATGGGTTTTTAACAACAAATTTTACAAGAAATTATACAATTAAAAAAAAAATAAAAAATCAGGTTTTGGCTGAGAGAGCAGTCCAGACAGCTAAAAAAGAAATTTTGCAATATAGAAAACATTCTTAAAATTTATTTTTCTTGCAATAACTGTATAATTTTTTTCCCCGATATTTAAAAAGAAGTATTAAAACATCTTTAAAAATATTGCTTTAGTGTTTCCAAACTGAAGAGAGGTAGTAATCAATAGTAAACTTACCAGAAAAACCTCCAGGATAATACACATTTTGAATGTTTCTTCACTTGGCCATTTTCCAGGACTTCTGAATCAAAACACTAGAGGATTATGTTTATATTTATTTCTTACCATTTAGGATCTTTCCTTTTTTATTTTTAATCAGATTATTCTACTGTTTTTAAGGTAGTAGTGCTACCTGATAGCAGGAATAATGTGAGAATTCATGTTAATTTTTGAAATATATCTTCTTTTCTCTGAATGAATAATAAATGTGAATAAAAATATTATTTAATAAAATATTTTTGACTGTTGGTCACAGCAGCCATCCCAACATAGACGAGTTAGGGCAGATCACACCGCAATGATATTATGAATATTACAAAAATACTGCCTACAGAAATATACTCTACTTGCAGTTACCACTGCTTTTTTCCATAGACCACAGAAAACTTAAATCCAAGTGTGGCAATGTGTCTTTCATGGACATCTGACTGAGGTAATATTATGAACTACCATAGCCTGAGAGACATGAAAAATAAGGAAAATAAACTGGAAAGAAAAAAAAAAATAATAATGTTGGCATACCTCATTGCTAATGTGAAATACAGAGTTTGAAGTGTGTCACATTTGAGACACTAGTGTGGTTTTCTTACAAAACTGCAGTGCTCTGAACTGTCAGACACTCCTTTTGACTTAAGCAGACAACACAGCATATAATTTGGACCTTACACAAGTAAATGAAAACCACATTGCTTTTGTTTTCTACCGTCTCTTTTGTTTTCTCCTCATTAGTTTTGCCTCCATTTTCAATCTGATGGAAATGGCTTTAATCACAGAAGGCCAGATCCTCAGCTGTACTGGATTTGTGCTGAGCAAAGACGAAGATAATGAGTTTGGAAAAGTAGCTTTAATTTCTTTCAGCTCTCCTCACCCAAAGCAAGCCCAGGGTGTGAGCAGCCAAATTAGTATCAGGATCCTGGATTCCCAGAGATGCCACAAATGAGGGTCCCATGTCCTCAGCACACTCCCAGGGAAGGTTGCTCTTCTCAGGATTGTGTTTTGGAGAATGTCCCAACATCTACTGCGGGAAAGCCACAAACCAGCTGTGAGTGAAGTGAAATTGGGTGGTTATTCAATGCAGGAGTCTTCATTAGATTTTTTACTTGTTTGTAGGTCCCAGGTGTTGGATTTTTGGCTGTCTATTTTAACTATCTGTGAGTTCCTAGCACTTTTGCCAGTGTCAAGGCACATGTTCCCAGAAAAAATGAATTATGAAGATACAGGCAAGAAAAAAAAAAAAAAAAATCATGCAGTATATTAATGCATGGAGTCCAATATTAATATATTAAAATACTAATTGCTGTACCAAATTAACCCTCTTACTTGTTCAGAAGCAAAACTCCTTGCCAACATAGTTACTTAAAAAAGAGGAAATCAAACCTCTTTTAAAAGAGGTTTTCTCCTGTCTTTCTCTTTCTTTTTCTTTCTTTCTTTCTCTTTCTTTCTTTTTCTTTTTCTCTCTTTCCTTCTCTCCTTCTCTCCTTCTTTCTCTCTTTCTCTCTTTCTCTCTTTCTCTCTTTCTCTCTTTCTCTTTTCTTTTTTCTTTTCCAAAACAAAATTTTACCAATATTGTCATGGTTAAACGAACTTGAAATAGTAAGGTAATTTTGAATGGAAAACTGTTATCTTGACATTGACTTTTCATGTGCAAAGAGAGAATGGTCCATCAGAAAAGGACAAGGAAAAAGTGCACTAAGAAGGATCAATGCCTTGCAAATATTTCTCTGGGGAATTTTTGTTGACATTTTTGGTGCATCTCTATGACTGCTATTTTCCCTTAAAATACATGAAAATGTTTAATGCTTAGAAAAGTACACACCCAGATACTCCATACTCCATTTGGGATGCCTTTCAACCTCTGCTTGCCCTTTTGAATAGAAAAATGGTCAGGCATTGATGACAGGTTCCAACATTGTCTTTTGTCTGGCAGCACAGCGGGGTGCCCCGCAGGGTGCCCCATCTCCCCCACATCAAAGACCAGCCTTTCCTTCCCCAGGGTCTCCTCGATCCCCTTGTTGCTCCATGAAACATCCTCATCTCCTTCCCCACATCTTCCCACCATGCCTCCCACAGAATTGCTGTTGCCCTTCTTCCTCCTCCTCATTCTATTCCTCTTTCTCCTCTTCATGCCCTGCCTCTGCCACCGTACTGGCATCTTCCTTTTCCCATTTCAGGTGATTTCAGGTTTCTTGGCAAAAAAAATGCATAAGTTATAGAGAAATAGCAATGATTTGATTTAATGACACTTACCCCCTTCTGAGAAGAGGGTAAGTGTTTCATATAACATTTTTTTTTTTTTTTAAAGTCTGTGATCTCCCATCATCTTTTAATGGAACAGGGTCACAGGGAAAAATGTAGCCCAAAACACATCCAGAAAATTTCATAGCATTTCACAGGGAAAGACTGTCCTGTGTTATGTTTTGATTTCTGTTTAGGGGAGGGGGGGTGGTGGTATTCATCTCATGTAAGTACATACCACTGCTATAAACTTATATTTAGGCAGTTCCTGATCCCAGCTGTCTCTAAACTAGAATATTGGTGAACATCACTTGTAGCAAATGGGGACTTGTCGTCAGTTCCAACTGGATGCAGTTGACTTGCAAGACCTAAAAACTGTTGGACCACTATGTGAACACAGACACTGAAAACATCCTTTGCAAAGCAAAATACTCTGAGTTTAAGGGCAAGAAGAGTGCACATGAAAAAAAAATAAAAAATAAAAATCTATACAACAGACTGCCTTTGAGTAGTGCAGAGATTGGAGAAGTCTGGATTGGAGAAGTTTGCTCTTACAGCCTCACCCATCCCTGAAATCTATGAGTCTTTCAAACAACTGATGCTTTTTTATCCACTTCAAAGTTCTTTGTTTCAGCATCCCTGCCAGTAGGCCCCTTGAGGATACAAGTTACAACTATACCCTTGTGAAGACAGCTGCACAATAACACTCCACAGGATGAGCAATAAACTGAAGAGGAGTGACATCTGAATTGGTCCATTAGATCTCAGTGAATGAAGCTATATTTAAGTTATTGTTCAATTTTCAGTCCACCAGTGTGCTAGTCTGCTTCTCTTGGAATTAACCACAAGTTAGCATTAAGCAAGAAACACAAAAACAAATGGATGGGATATATATAAGAGGTATAAAATATTGCAAACATTTAAAGTCCTTTGCTAGATCTCTGACTCTTACCCTAAGAGAATTTTTCAGTGGGGTTTTTCTAGCATAATTTTTAAAAATACAGTGCAATAGTTAATTTCTGATCAGCTAATTAACTATTAGTATCTTTATAAAGCACCATCTGATGGATTGATAAACTCATGCTTGAAAGATTATGGAACAAGCTTTCATGCAGCAAGGATAGGAGCACTTCCTGCGTTCCTAAAATGTTGCATGAGAGCATGTCTTATTCTAACAGCTTACCCACACCAGGAGAACCTTATTTTGATGTGAATTACTTGTTTTATGAAGCTTAAGCCCTCTCACAAGAGTATGAATTAAAGTCCTCAAAAACAAATTTTCTACTAAAGTAAAAGTCTTCACATGCATTTATATCATTATAACTACATCTGCTTAAATTCTCAAGAAAGCTTTCCTGTGCAGACAAGACTTTTGTGCAAAAAAATATCAAATTTAAGCCTTATGTATTATCTCATAAAACACAGATCTATCTTCCTTCCTTCCTTCCTTCCTTCCTTCCTTCCTTCCTTCCTTCCTTCCTTCCTTCCTTCCTTCCTTCCTTCCTTCCTTCCTTCCTTCCTTCCTCCTTTCCTCCTTTCCTTCTTTCAAGATTTTTCTAGCTTCTCAAAGATATTTTAGGCATGTTATACTTCATGGTCTTCTGTCTTATGGTATTCTGATTTCAGCATTAGTGGCAAACCATTTATTTACTGGTCACCTCTTTAGTCAGTTAGCTGTACCATGAACTAGCCAGCATTAAAGACTTTCAGATATTTTCTGAGAGCCAAGGACCAAAAACTAAAAAATGACTAAAAAAACTAGTCAGTCAAGTACCTGCCTTAAGAGATTCTTTAAAAATTGGTCCTCTGACTGTAATAGCAAAGCAGTACACAGACCTGCTGTGGTGGCTTTTGCAGAGTAATATACTAAACATGTAAATTACATTTTACCAGGTTCTTTTCATGTAATATCTGGGCCTGACATCAGGATCATTCTCTGGGGTGGGCACAACTTCTTCTAAGTGGTATATGAGTCTGGGTGTTGCAAATATGTTCTATATGTGTTCAAGTATCTTCTGTCTGAATCATTCATACCAGCGTTCACAATGCCATCAAGTCCAGAACTGGCTGTTCACGTTCGTCATGTAAATTGAGATAGTGGTTCTAAATGAGGATGAGCGAGACCTACCCAGAACCAGTAAATACCATGCCATCTCGAGATTCTTTTTTTTTTTTGAATTAATGGAAAATGCACAAATTTCTATTCTTACGTGGGAGCACTTCACTTTTCAGCAGATGGCACTATATAGTACATCCTACTGTGCTTTGCACTCTGCTTAAAATACCCTTTTGCCAACTTGACTTGGAAAACATGTTAAGTGTGACACAGAAAATCTTTGGATGATCTGCAAAAACAGGAAATGTTCTGACCGTGATGTGGAAGAATAGCACAAGGTTCCCATCTCACCAGAGGCAGGAAGTTCCAAGCCACAAATATTTTTGTTCTGCCATAAAAATATGTTTTATGAATTTTAATACTTTTATTCTTTACAGGCAAGAAGCCCTTTCTGTTGGCTAGAGTTAGACACACATTAGGAAAGGATCACACTTTTAATTCCTACATGCCTTGTTGAAAAGCTGTCTTTTAGCCTTCTGAGCAGATATTGCTACTTACAACCAGCCATGAGTGTCAGCAACTGGGATTTTTTAGACAGGTATATATCTACCTGCAAAAAGTTTGTAGGTTGCCAAAGGCAGTATCAGGAGCTTGTACCATAGCTGAGTTCCTGACCTAGCATGCTGACTTGCAAGTAGTCAAGGAGGGTAGTGGAAAAACTTTCCAATGTGTGCCAGTTACCTAGAGTAGTGACAACATAATAAAGGAGGTTAATTCCAATAAGAGGACTTTGGATGCCACTCAGTGTAGGGATGTTGGCACTAGTTGCAAGGAAAGCTTTAATTTATTCAGGCAGTCTTTGTGGCCCTGAAGCAGCCTCCAGTCTGAAGAGATCAAAGCCAGGAAAGAAACAATACTTTAGAGTCACACCTTGCCTTCTTGGCTGTGCTTCTAGAAGGTATGTGCATGCAGAGGTCCTCAGATGGATTTCAGGTAACCACTCCATGCCTTTTCCATGATAGCTGCAAGTAATTGTGAACTTGAATATTAGAAGACCTCACCTTAGCAGATTCCCCTCCTACCCCTCCCCCGCCCCCCTTCTTTTTTCCAGTTCAGAGACAACTGGAATGATAAAAAGTTGAGAGTAAAAAAATGTCAAAACTGGTTTTGTTTAACTTTTATGCTCTAAAATAACACCAAGTTTTTCTCTATTTTTTTTGTTCTCTTTTGCTCTTTCCCATACTCTCCTACAATTGAGAAGTTGATGTTAATAAAATATGTTTATAACAGCTTTTGGCATTTCTTAAGTTCCCAGACATCTTGGTTCAATAATTGCAAATGAATTTGAAAAGAAAGGTAATAGCATCATAATTTTGCCAGAAGTTATAGATCATAGCATGACTCTGAACCTGTGAAATTTTTGAAATGGAAAGAATGTGTGCTGGCAATAACACCTGATCTGTATTTCAAGAACAGAATTGAAACCAGCCACCCATGAGCTGCAGGTGGGGATCACAAGAAGAATGGTCACCACAAGCAAAACACTGCAGTCTATCCCTTCCTCTCCTCCATGTCTGAAAGTACAGAAGCGGATTTCAAAATTAGATTCTGCTTAAGTAACTTCTAGAGCTCCCATCTAATCTGCAGGCTTCTACAACAGCTTAGGGTCTGGCCTCTACTTTTGCACAGTCTTTTTTCTTGAGAGTGACTTCTACATTCATGAAAGCGTGAAAATATATATATACACATACACTTTATATATATATATATACACATATATATATGTATATGCATGCAGTATATATATATTTAAAGAATCTTTCTCCCTCTTTATATCTTTATCTCCCTCTCTATATATGTATGTATGTATGTTACATACAATGGTACACCAGAATGGGTGTTGCAATATTATTTTGATAGTAAATGTAGCACCTTGGTATGTGGCACATACTAATGTAATTATCCCACTTGGTATTTCTGGAAGAACAGGATGCACATTTCCCATGGAAAGGCAAAAATTGCAATGAACATAGAAAAACTTTCAGCTCTTCTTCAGTAATGGATCTTTCATCTCACATAAAGTAAAATTTTACAAAAAGTAGTCCAATAAGTTGATACTTTTGCAGCTATATGTTCAGTAAACCAGAACGCTATAGAATGGAGGCTTGCAAATGTTGTAGATAATGTAACTTATCGGTAACCCACTCTCTTTTAATCCAGTTCTGTGTTGTTGAAGTATCATTCTTCAAAGTGGTACTACTGTTACAGATAATTTAAACAAAAAGACTGTTCATCAAAGGCACTGCTGTAATACTGTGAACAATATGTACTTTTGCACTGTGTACATTGCCTGTCAGTGCTTTGCACAATAGTAGGTATATTATATTATTATAATATACCTATATACCTATATTATATTATTATAATATACACTGTATATTATTTAGAAATAAGTACCTTCTCTTGGATTTCTATCCCCATACAATTGAATATTATCAATTATATGTAAATTGGACAGATTTATAAGTAATTAAACACCTGCTTCTATAAAACTAGGGAAAATATATTTAATGTGGCACAAAGGTGTCTTCAAGCTTTTGCATGAAGGTGCATATGTTGGGATTGTTTGTGACCTACTTACATATGTAGTTCCTTGATTTTGCAGTTGCACCAATTTCCCCTTTACATAATACAGTGAGTGAGTACAATTTTAAGGCATATCTTCGTATTCTTACTTAAAAACATATTCTAAAATACCAGTGTTAGAGCTTCATATTAAAATGCACATTTAGAAGCATTAAAATAAATGCAACAGAGCTCACAAAATACTGATTTATTTCAATCATTAGTAGTTCAAATTCCCTTCCTCTTTTTCATGATCCTCTGTTCATGTATAAGTAATGGAAGATACTTACTTTAAATAAACTTAATCTATACTTGTTGACCAATATAATTTGATTCTTCTTTATCCTGTAATATTTTTTTTTTTTTCAAATAATCACATTTTGCATATTTTCTAAAACTAACTTTACATTTTAACTAGACATGGGTTTAAACCTCAGGAAGACTCCATGTGGTGTATGCCACCAAGCTGTGTTCCATTGAATTTCTGTGAGCATGGCAACTTCCATAGAGAGATTTATCTGACAGCCTTGTAAAAATATGCTGAGCTCTTGTTGACTGGACTTTTTGCAAATAGCCATAGGGGCATTCTCTACTGTTTTTAGAGCAGATGCAACTCAACGCAGGATAAGAAATGAAATTAGTTTCATATTGGATAAGCCATTTATAGATGAATAAACAGGTTTTATTAAATGTTACAAAACAACTGATAAAAAGTTAATTTTATATATATGTATATATATATATTATGCTACTGAAGCTGCTACAGCAAAATTTCACTTCCTTTTTAGTAACTATCTGATAGGTCCACTTGTGGAACCTATAGTGAAACAGTAACTACACAAAGTCTGTAATATAGGACCAGTCTTTGACAATATTGCATTTAACCTGGAGCTTTGATTCCATAATTCTGGATGGAAAAATTAACAATTAAGTGAAGGAAAATGATTTTCAATAGGCATCAGAATTTTATTTTTAATTAAGGTAAACAGGAAATAGATCTGGTTATTTAATTCATTTCTCAACATTGCTGGTCAAACGGGAAACCAAAGGTTACTCAGAGTATGTATGCAATAGAGTCAAAGTAGAAGTAAGCTAAATTAGCCCTTGCAGTAACAGTATTATTGCAATCAAATTTCTTGTATTACCCCAAGCTAGTTTGCCAATTTGAGTACCTCTAGATTATGCTGCAGACGCTTCTAACTGCAGTGTGAACGTGTCCCTAGAGCTAGAGTGTATTAATGCAACCCTCTACATGGCAATGGACTTCACAGTCTCTCTCTGAGTCAGTTAGTCAGTAACCCCTAAACTAGGGGTTATTTATTCAGATTAGGTACCAATGCCCTTAACTTAACCCTTATTTTAAATATATGTACCATTAAACACCAATAATTCAAATAATAAATAGTGCCATAGCAACTGGAAAAAGAGGAAATGCAAAGAAGTTCTGAAGGTCTTTCACTATCACTCTCCATTGCATCAAAGAGAAAAATATGCAAATAAAGACCAAGATGGTCTGCCATAGAGATAAACAAGCAATACAGGATTTTTTTCTAATCACTGAGGAAAATGGCTTGTTTTCTTTCTTAGTTTCATTTTCCATGTGTAACTTTCATAACAGTTGTTTTGCCTCATTATTTAATTTCGACAAGCACAGAATCTTTCATTGAAGGATTATATATGAACCGCATATAGAAAACACTGGCTTTCTGTATTTAAATCACTTACAAGCCAACAATGATAAAGAATTAAATTTTCCATTTTAAACAGCTGTGTTTCCAGGCTTTATGACTATAAGGAGACCCTTCCAAACCCAAATAGAAAGTAAAGAGAAGAAGTGACCTTTTCTATCAACAGATATAGAGAACCTGAATTCCCTTTTATGAATAAGCTGCTAACTCTGAAGCTTAATGATGAATATTTAAATGTCAAGATTAACTATTTTAGCTGATATATTCAACTACGTTCTTCTTCACTGCTGCTGAATTTAATAGGAGCTGAAAATTTAATTAGTGCCTTCTGTAGCTAGATCAATTGATAAAAGTGATTATATGGTTTGTTTACTTATGACAAGGGGGAACCAGAATTGGTGATTGAGGAGGTCCCATCAACTTCTGTGTTCCTTAATATCAACAAAACTGTATGTTTACACAGTGACTACAAGGTGCTGAGATAGCAGTAATAGGGTAGTGTTTCTTACATGTATAAGATACATGTAAGACGAGATAAGGTGGTTGTTGACAAAGTGAGAATATAATGTCCCCAAATGTTATACTTTTTTCTACAATTCCTATACTGCAACTGAAAGATGATAGTGTAGCGCTGTGCTGGGGCTAAAGACATCAGTCATCTCAGTTTTAAATGCCAAACTCTTACTTCTTTTTAGTTAGCAGAAGTCTCAACTTTCTCCCACTCTACTATGACATTTCTGAATCTTCACCCCTAGCAACTCCTATTTTGTAGCCTCACAAGTCTCTGTTGCATAATTCTTTCACTCATTGTCACATTTAAGTTAATGAAAATCTTAAAAAGCTTAATTCATCTGAATTTGTTACAGAATTTAGAGCTAGCATGACTCACAAAGCTGTGGGCATTGCTGCACTATTTAAATCCTACATACAGTAAAGAACATGGCCTTGTGGTTACAAGAAAGAAGTCCAATATTA
The DNA here is from genome assembly GCF_964211825.1 of Aythya ferina. Taxonomy (NCBI): domain Eukaryota; kingdom Metazoa; phylum Chordata; class Aves; order Anseriformes; family Anatidae; genus Aythya; species Aythya ferina. Next base: position 82,661,601 of record NC_140299.1, read on the forward strand.
ACTTCTACATAGCTGAATTTCTTACTTAGTACTCTTGATACATGGAAATTCCATAGCCTGTCATGGCATTGCTTGGTGTGTATCCACATACTAAATGATGGTCAATGCACAAACAGTGAGACACAAGCTGTTTCAAAACAGCAGATAGCCTGGCAGGAGATATTTCTGTCAATTGTGATAGTGGCTGCTGTGATGCAAATATATGGCTGGAAAAATAAATAAATAAATAAATAAATAAATAAATAAATAAATAAATAACAAATCTCTGTAATCTCTGTCATTTACACTATGCTTCTAATATATTACAAAGTAAACTGAAGAGACTGCTGAAGCTGTGATAGGGGAACAATCTTTAACATAAGTCTAAATTACACAGTTCCCAGGCACGGTATGGATTTTACTGGCTCTGTTCACACCTTTCTTGAGAGTTCAAGGGAAAATCCATGGAAAGAGCTTGCCAATGCTAAATGAGAAAAATTGAGAAGCTAAAGGAAGATTTTAACCTTACTTTTTTTTTTTTTTTTTTTTTTTTGTCTGAAGCCAACATATGATGTTACTTATGTTTTTGAATTATATACTATCTGATGTTTTCAAAAAATGCATCTGACTTCATTTACTTAACTATGGCATCCAAATTTCTGGAAGTTCTATAGAAATGATAATAAAAATATAATAATTTTAATAAAGAAAAAAAGATAAGTGATATCTCCACAACTTCTTTTTTACTTTTTTTTTTATTATTATTATTATTTTTTCCCTGGTTCGATTTTTGTCATGTTTTCACATCACCTATTTAAATAATTAAAGAATGAAAATTTTAAATGTCTTAATGAAATTAGCTCAGTTGAATTCAAATGATTACCAAAAAAATCACCACCAACTGGGAAGACATCAGGCCTCGGGAATTTGAACAGATACAGTTTAGTGAAAACCATAACTAAAAAGATGTCTGTTCTTAGCAATCCCCCTTTTTTTAGATTCAATCATTCAAAACAAATTTTGCATACTTTTCATGTGTATTTCAATGCCTCCCATAGACAGAAATAGATAATGGATGAAACTGTCGTCTGATGAATATTGCCCATAGATTATCACAAGCAACTGACTTGAATTAAAATGATGTTTATACATGAGGACTTTTTCATTTCAGTATGTAGTCTGTACAACAAAAAGAGTCTGTGTATTTAATGCTGAGATTCAGAGACAAGCAAGCACCGCAGGAATGGGGTGTTGAATGTTCATGGGCCTTGAATTGCTCACTCTGTATAAATGAAGTCACACCAGTTCTGCCCCAAATTGCTGTGTCTTTACTGTTTTCTTCATGTGGAAACTGTAATTAGTATATTTATGACATTTCTCCTATGCCGCATGTAATTGCCTTTTTTCATAACTCAACAGTTAAGATGTGCCACTCAGTTGCTATAATGGTGGTCTTTAGCCACCTTCAGCACCAGGTGATCACTGAATTTCAACTGGGTTGTTTCATACCTAGGTAGCTTCTGCACAGATCAGTCTTGGCTGCTGCACTGGATCACTGAGCCAGCTGAAGGGGTTAGGTTTATTGGTTGCACCAGGCAGTTCAAGTTTAGGTGGAAACCAGATGGAATGAGGAGGTTTCCGGTTTGCTGGTGGGCAAGGGGAGGTCACAGGGACACTTGATCAAGGCCAATATGGTGCAAATTGTCTCCTCCCATGGCCTTCAGCAAACCTTCCCTGGAAAAGGCAAGTGTGAAAGCAAGAAAGGAAGCTTCCAGGGTGGGAAACAGAGCAGATCAAGAAGAGTAGGCACCCTCCTTCTGAAGCTGCAGAAGTCTACCCTACAGACCTTGTAGTAGTTGTTGTTTCTAGCTATGTGGTCCCTTCCTGTAGATCAGAATTTGTGGTTCTTCACTGTGCTGTCATGTGAAAAGTGGATGCCTATCAACCTCAGAAGATGCTGATCACTTTTGAATTAGCTCTCTGTGTACGGAGTGTATGGGCACAGCACAGAAACAATGTAGTAACACAATAGAAAAATGATGTTGAATAAGGTCGTCCCCTACTGCTCATGAAGCTGGGATTTAGTCTGTGTTTACTGTCCTGGGAGAATACAAAGATATGACTTTTCATAACTAAAAAGTCAATATTTTTCTAGAGATACCTAATGTCCAGATTCTGTGTGCTTTTCCTCTTACTTAAGTTCTTTGTTGCTAAAGTCACAAAAAGATTAAGATTAAATAGTACACATTTAAAATTGGAAGTGGGAGGCACTGTCCTTTAAACAAGTACACATGACAAGTATGTGACTAATTTGGTCTTCTGGACAGAGTAGCAGTTTCTCTGAGTCTTGCTAGCAAGCACAAGAGAAAACATAGCCTTTATTCTTTGTGGAAAACACTGAAGGTGAGGATTTCAATGTTTATCCTTTTAAACTGTTTTAATTGGTCAACATAAAATTTTATGTTCACTGAGATATTTTCTTCTGGGTTCTGTTGCTTTTCAAAGTTTAAGTGGTTTGATTGCTGCCAAGACTGAGGATTGAAATGGTATATGGATTTGATCATGTTATGTCAAAAAAATGTATGCAGCCTTTTGCTTCAAGGGTTACTTGAAATTTGGAGAGTATTGGGGTATATATCTGGGAATGTTAATGCATGCCCATACATATCTGGTCAAATTAAGACAACTTAAAAACTACATTGAATAAAATAAAAAAAAAATAAAATAAAAGGAACTTAGATTTGATGTAAGCTCAGTACACATCTGGCAAGTTTGCAGCCAAATACTCTGAATACTTTGTCTGGAATGGTGATGCTGTACTACAAAGGGATATGTTGTTCTGATAAGAATGTAAATCCAACTACTTTACGAAGTGTCTGAGTATATTCACCTGAGAATGACAGATACTTGATTTTTTTCTGGATGGTAAGATCTGTGTGCATGTAATTTTAGCTTATGTTATGAAAATACATTTGTTAACATCTAGGATTCACTCATAAGCTGTGTTCCAAAGGATATTAACAAATTAAAGACTTTAAAATCAATGAAGGTTTTCTATCCACTGCAATAAATAAGAACTAACAGAATCAGAAAAGTAAATGAAATACATGTATTGAGTAGTTACCCATCCATTGAACACCATCCATTTTATTCATTCAGTAAGGCAAAAGGCTCAGGGAAGATCACAGAATCACAGAATCACAGAATTTTCTAGGTTGGAAGAGACCTCAAGGTCATCGAGTCCAACCTCCAACCTAACGCTAACAGCCCTCCACTAAACCATATCCCTAAGCTCTACATCTAAACGTCTTTTGAAGACTTCCAAGGATGGTGACTCCACCACTTCCCTGGGCAGCCTGTTCCAGTGCCTCACAACCCTTTCAGTGAAGAAGTTCTTCCTAACATCTAGCCTAAAACTCCCCTGGCTCAACTTAAACCCATTCCCCCTCGTCCTGTCACCAGGCACGTGGGAGAACAGGCCAACCCCCACCTCGCTACAGCCTCCCTTGAGGTACCTAAAAAGAGCGATAAGGTCGCCCCTGAGCCTCCTCTTCTCCAGGCTGAACAAGCCCAGCTCCCTCAGCCGCTCCTCGTAGGACTTGTTCTCCAGGCCCCTCACCAGCTTCGTCGCCCTTCTCTGCACCCGCTCAAGCACCTCGATGTCCTTCTTGTAGCGAGGGGCCCAAAACTGAACACAGTACTTGAGGTGCGGCCTCACCAGAGCTGAGTACAGGGGGACGATCACCTCCCTAGCCCTGCTGGTCACGCTGTTCCTAATACAAGCCAGGATGCCGTTGGCCTTCTTGGCCACCTGAGCACACTGCTGGCTCATATTCAGCTGACTGTCCACCATCACTCCCAGGTCCTTCTCTGCCTGGCAGCTCTCCAACCATTCCTCTCCCAGCCTGTAGCTCTGCTTGGGGTTATTGCGCCCCAGGTGCAGGACCCGGCACTTGGCCTTGTTAAACTTCATGCAGTTAGATACGACAGATAAACTTGACAGACCTGGTCAAGTCTCTAGGAACTTTCTGAAAATTGTATTTTCACAGAACTTTGTTGCTTGTACCTGCACAGAAGGGTTAATTTACTAGCTGATTCCTGCCCACAAGCACTTGGATGCCATATATAGACTCTTCCTTGGATTTTTTAGTCATCTAAGGCTCTCAGCATGCTGTTCTCCCCAAACATCTTCACCAGGAGGTGCTTAGCCCACAAAAGAAGAAGAAGTTGAAAGAACCAGGAGAGAGTAAAGGCAGGGGGACACTGTCTCAGGAAAAAAGTGGGTGGGTAAAGTGAGAGAAATGGCTCACTTGGATGTCAGCTGAAAGAGACAGTATAAACAAGAAGAGCCCTTCTGTATCTTAAAATAAATAAATAAATAAATAAATAAATAAATAAATAAATAAATAAATAAATAAATATAGCATACCAAAATCCCCCAGAGAAGGGCTGGTGTTATAGCCCCAGGCCTCTAAGGCTGCTGCAATGAGTTGTCCCTGACCAGGAAAAAATGCACAGGCCAGCCTACTCTGGACTCTGGTCCTTGCTCAAAGAAACTTTCAACATGTAGAAGACCGGGGTTTTTGAATTTCTGGGAGCAAAATTAGAGGAACCATAGGAAAGGTCAAATGTGGAGATAAAACTGATCAAATCTATCATCTATTGTCAGCAGCAAGGTTGAATTCTGGCATTTACTAAATTCTGAATGTTTGACTTTGCAAGTTTAGCATTCTTTCACTCTTTTTAATGTCATTTTAGTCTCTTTGGCAAGATGCTGAATAGATGTGTGCATATTTGTAGTTAGGATGCAGTTTTAGAGTATACAGTTTCCATGGAGTGTGTAAATAAATCCTATTTTCAGAACCGTATAAACCAAAAGGCTTTCCCATTCATTTCCTTGACAAATAAGCTGGCTGTTTTACTGAGGCTTGTGGTTTTAATATGTTTGTTAGAGTTGTACTGAGTAGTGCTATAAGAATCACCCACATTTTTTCTCATTCTTAAACAATTATATGCCCACAGAATTACTCTTTAATACTGCAGATATGTATGTAAATTAGACTCTAAAGTTATATTGTTTTCCAATGTGGAAATGACATCCAAGAGAGCTAAATTTTGCATTTTATTTTATTTTTTTTTAAGTTCCAGGTTTTTTCCTGTCCAATTGCTCCAGCTATGTATTGCAAGAGGAAAAATACTTTGCAAAAGTGAAGAAATGGAGAAAATAGTCACGCTTTTTTCTTATTCTCTTATTTTTCTTTTATTCTTATTTTTTTTATTATTCTTATTTTTTTTATTATTCTTATTTTCTTATTCTTATTACTTTAAGAGGGAGATATGTAGTGAATTAAGCATATGAGTTTTCTAGAATGATAAACATATTTAAAGGAAGTCATATCCCACAAAATCTAAATTGCATGGAAGTTTAGTGAAGTCAAGACTTCACTAAACAGGGTTGAAGAGTAAGCACAAATGGAGATAGCCAAAGGGCTCAAGAATAGCTCCTATCTTTTCATTAGTATTATTTTGGTATTTGAGCTCCAGAAGCCCACTTTTCATTCAGATGTGTGGGATCTTGTTTTAGCATAGAGGTCTTTCTCTCTGCTGATGAAGTTATCACAGGAAATTAGTAACAATACACAGACAAGATGGTGATTGGTCACAGTTCCTTCTAAAAGAGTAAATAACTTCGAAGTCAAAAACATGTTTGTCACTTCCAGGAGTTACACAACATAGGTAGTTTTCTCCATGACTTCAATCATTATTTAAACTGTATTCCCAACTTTTGTATTTCTAAAAATGTAATTGCCATTCTGTATTGCAGAGGCCTTTTTTCTGCAGTATGTAGTTCCTCATTTAGAAGATATAATAATTAATCTCTGAGCTATTCAAACTGCATGTCTGACTTCCCACCTAGTCCAAACAAGAAAACCACGTACAGTATGAGAATACAAGAGTGACTGTGCCAGGAAGCTAATGTTTGATCAGCCACTGGGAGGAGGGGAAAAGTGGAGGGATAGTGGAAGGGGTCAATTCAGGAGCAGCAAGAATCAGCCCCTGCTCAGGAGGAAGATCCAGTCCAACACAGAACATTGGGGTGGCTATTTGGGTGGCTGGTATGGAGGTAGATTGTCTCAGTTTTAAGCGGTACAGAAGCCATGATACTAGATGAGCACAGATGAAAAAAAGTATGGAGGGCAAGGCTGGAGGGCAAAACCCTTGCACTGGCCCTACTTTTGGCCTCATCAGTGTAAACTCTGACAACTGAGTGCTCTTGGCCCTGTCCACACAGTTGGCCACAACATTGTGGAAAAAGCTTCACAGGCTGTGAATGCATTACTCAGACAAGCAGTAACTTTGGCCTGACTACATCAAAAGGAATTATCATATCTATATCAGGTACAAATGTGAAAATATGTGTACATGTATGTGTGTGCATGTGCACCTGTGCATGCGTCTTTGCAGAATGCCCTAGCAGCAGAGAATATGGCCAAATACTTCAGTTGATATTGGTGCATTTAGTCTTTTGAAGTCTTATGTTTATAGGCTACAGCATGCATTTATTTCAAAGTACAAAATGCTGATTCAGCCTGTGTGCACAGAGGAGCTTTTTATAGGTCATTGGGACCAAGAAAATACTCTCTTTTTCTCATGTCTCATGGTAGTACGTCTTGCATATCATTCAGTCCTGGAAATCTACGTTTTGATCTGTTTGAGGATACCAGTAATAATATACTTTTGGAAATACTTCTCAAGATTACATAAATATCACTATCCATTTTGTTACCTGTCACATCTAAATATCCACAGTACCACAGAATAATATGCTACAAGCCTGGATTGATGTAGTTCGTTTAAGCCTGTTGACATACAATACTTTTTGCCTGCTACAGCTGAATGTGTAAGCTATTTATAGGCATCAAAATCCACCATGGATCTGTTTTTAAGGCAAACCATGTAAAAAGAAAAAGAATGTATGATTATTTTATTTTTACATAAATATATGTACAATGCCAATGCTATGTGTGCATTCAAGGGAGATATGAAAACTCAAATCAACATTACAGCAGCTCAGTCTATTCTATTACTTTTAACCCCATGCCAGCCATGTTTTGTGCACTGAAAAGCCTTTGAGTCTTTCAGAACATTTCAGGGATTGTCATGTTGACTACATAACAGAGCTGCAGCTGGAAACTTGCTTTTGCAAATGTAACCCTAAAAATCAATTTGAAAACATGTTCACATTTCCATTTGACTTTCAAAGGGCAGAGTGGAAGATAGCAGTAGTAATGAAGATGAACTGAACCAGTAATTATTTGGCCACTGGGGGATGATATGCAAAAGTAAATCTTACTGTCAGTTGTAGTCATAACTAGTAACATGTAAGTGCCAAATCTATGAGATGTAGCACTCTGTCTCCATTATACATCAGATGCTTTACTTAAGGTGGACAAAAGACAATCCCAATTTTTATCCCAAGTAAAGTTGTCTTTTCTGGAACTCATGCATAGCAGCTCTGGCTCATTTCAGTACCACATTTCCATTTCATACAGCAATCTCATGAATTTCAGCCAAACTTTAAATAGACTGACTATAGCTGTAGTGGTTTGTATACTTTACTAATATTTTTTTATATTCACCTCTAAATCGTTGACACTAATCATAACTGTTTTAAGATGTCATCACTAAAGAGCTCTTTGCTGTTATATAATAGTTGAGACAAACAGCCAGTCTGGATTTTGTGGCCAATTAGCAGGCTTAGCCTAGGAAGGAGGAACTTTACATTTGCCAGCACTTCAAACCATGGAAGTCTCAATTCCACCACCTCCCTACTTCTAAATTAGTGTAAAAATCCAAATGCCACAGTTAACCATAGTGAAGTAATATCACAATATATATTGAGAAAGAGTATATCACAATGGTGAACATATCCAGAGATTTTTATTCCTCTGCACAAACTTCCCAAGTTAATTTAATAATATGATCTATTTTCTGTTTGCACATGAAAATATGCTCTTTTGATTTTGTTTTTAACAAAAACAAATTATAGACTTTAATACTTCTGCCTTCTGAAAGATCTCAGAGTAGGAATTCATTTGACTTCTTGATTTCCCTCATACTGTTGTTAGTGCATGCATAGAAAACATTCTTCAAGATTCAGATGCTGCAAAAAGTGGTGTCATTGATTCATTTATTAGTTGCCAATGTTTATTTGAATTCAATACTAAGTTCTAAAATGGAATGCAGACATTTAATTATTTCTGCTATCTATAATAAAGTGAGTTCTCTGTAAATCCAGAAGAGAAATATTCCTAGTGCAAATGCCAGGCATGAAAAGTGAAATTCCCTCACCAAAATTGACATTCTACCTTGAGGTGTGTATACCAGACTCATGCTTTCCCCATTTGTTTTCCTAGAATGTGAGTATAACCCCAATCATATGAGTGGGCATTATGCATTTTTTTTTTTTTTTGGTACAAAACAAATACTAGAAGAAACCATTCTCTAGTGTTGTTTATCTCTCTCTCTCTCTCTTTTTTTTTTTTCTTTTTTTCACTTCCTCTCTCCTAGATTTTTCTAGTTTTTGTTATGTCCTTCTCCAGAAGCAGTGAATTTCAGCAGTAAATGCAATGATTATACTATATTCATGAGATTTGTGAAATACTGCAGAATAAGAAGTTCTGCACAAACTTCCAAAATATAACCCATTGTGTTATTTACACATGTATAAACAGAATCTTAAATAAAAATAAATAAATAAATAAAAATGAAAAAAATGAGAGATGATCTGAGCCCTAGGTATTTGCTATCTTTTTGTAGTCCAGTTACTAAATTTTTGCTACATTATGTTTTTCTAAGCAAACATTCATTGAGCTAGCAAAAGTATTAGAGCTAATAATCACTGTAGTTTTCCTTTAACATGACATTTTTACATGACACCCACTCCCAGGATTACAATTTTGTTTTGACATGCACAATAATATTTAACCGATGGATGGAATGGGATTATCACCTCAAATGCTTCAGCACAAATGTACACCAGAAAATTTAATATTTTCCCATCCCTTATGGACGAGCCCAAGAAGAGCTTTGAAATCCTGTCACTGATAATGGTGAATAATTTAATAAAGATATAATTTTAAATATTCACCTTTATCCAGAAAAATACTTGAGCTTATACTTAAGTGTAGGTGTATTCACTCCCACATGTGCCTTGACTCTCTGTTGGTCTGGGTCTAATTGGCAAAACATGTTGTAATCAAATTAAAGGCTAGGTTGCCACTTCAGGCACAGCCTTAAGCAAGAGGTGATGTTTAAACAGCCCCACCTAACGCCCTAATTCCTTTGTGAAGCAAAGGCTGACATTTCTGTTGGATAAAATCATTTCTAGATGCTTCTCTTTCTGGTTTTTCTTTTCCCTTACACATTTTCTTCCTTTTAAAGGAATGTGAACTTTATTGTATTAAGTCCAAGAAGTATTTGTTTCCTTCATCACACCCTTCTTGAGATGTCAGGATGAGGATACCTTCTGTAAAACACTCAGAAATGGTGGAAGCTTCCTCTGTTAGGACATGTATACACAGGTGGCCACGATGGTGTATCCCAAAGAGCATACAGAAAACTCAGTTTTACCTCCCCACAGTGCTGGCTGCTACTGTGAGTATCAGTATCTGAATCTTGCTATGGCCCAGATTTAAATATTCATCATGGAACAAGTTAAATATACATTTTTATTCAGTGATACCATTTACCAGTTTTTCTCAGTCACTTCTTTCTCTGTCCAAGAGTGAAGAGCTCAATTAATAAAATCAGGAAGAAATGGGTATATAAATATTTCCAGAAGAATAGTTATATCTTTAATGCCTTACAATACCAGGTTATCAAGATATTCTTGCTAAGATTCCCAGGGTGCAAGCAATATCAGAGCAGGTTTAAAAAAAAAAAAAAAAAATATATATATATATATATATATATATATAGCTAGATCTGTATCTATCTACAAGCTGATAGCTGTAGGACAGGATGTTTCCCTATTATCCAAAAGTGATGTAAAATTCTTTTGAAGAAATGTTTTTGTTGGTTCTTTTGTACTGTTGCTGTCTCTCTTCTGACATGTCTCTGTAGCTTCTGTGAGTTAGCTTGTGAACTAATTTAAACCAAGAAAGACAAATGTATTTTAAAAAATTGTCCCACACTGACAAGCAGACTGATCATTTTGCATTCTAGCTTTTGTGAGGGGGGATAAAATTGCTATATAACATTTTAGATTAAAAAAAGAAATATTCAGCATTAAATATTCAACATTAAAGTTCCTCGAATTTAAAAATAAATCTACAGCCTTTCTTCTAAAAATGCTGCTGTCAAATACTGCTGATTCTCATTCAGGAAACACACTATGTAAGAATACTGTATTTATCAAGCTAAAGAAGAAAATGCTTTGAAAAATTAGAGACCTCTGGTATAGCCTATGAGAGTTTTCTTTATTGAGCAAATGTGTTAGGGAATATAATCCATTCACGGACTGTCCAACAATTTTCTGGTTTGGGGAACCATGATGCTGTCAGTGGCATTTCTTAACAAGTTTGACTTCAGAGACTTAGTGTTTTTAAAGCACTTTCTCAGGAACTTTATCCTTGTGACCAATGACCCTATAAAATATGCAAGATTAGCTGTATATATACATGACTTACAAGGTGAAGTCATGGTGTCACTGGACAGAGGGTAATCATTTTATATTCCTTCACAGAAATACAGCTGGGGTGATTTTTGCCTTCTCTTGCTAGTCCTCAGTCTATTTCTCTTACTAGTCTTCCCTTAAGGTAATTGATTTGTGGAAATATTAACATGGTATTGAAAAAAAAATAAAAATATAGGAACCAAGAACCTTGACTGAATATTGTCCAAGTGCCTAAGGGGAAAGACAGGAGTTGGAAACCTGCCTCAATGCTGTGTCTTCTCTCAGCAGGTGACCGTGGACCACATGGTGCTGGTCTTTCTCCAAGGCTTACTCCATACCCTGCCTCCCAGGACTGCAAAGGCTCTGCAAGTGCTGTGCTGGTGTTGTACCAGGATAAAAAGAGGTTACAACCAGAGTCACATTAGAGTGAAAGCCATGCACAGCAGGAATACGTAGCCCGGTCTCCATGGCTTCATGGGTATGCTTTTTAAAGTATGGGATACTGGTCTTAGTCAAATACTTATTCTTCAGTGAGTTCAGAAAACAAATGTCATAGTGCTCTTATAGGTTAGTGTACACTCAATGTTTAGTAATACTTAAGTAATGACAACAACAGGAAGAGTATTTTCTCTGGAGATAGCAAAGCT